>NW_004949098.1:9807512-9819782 GCF_000317375.1 Microtus ochrogaster
TCGAAAAACCAAAAAAAAAAATTGCTAATTGTGGTTATAGCAGTTTCAGTTGTTTCTTAGGAAGTCATAGAAGTATTTTTATTAATCTACTATATTTACATGTAAAACAGATTTTTAAATTAATAGGTTCAATTAAAGAGAAGACTAGTAAAAGTTGTTTGGAAACAAGCAAAGTCAGTATTTCCCTGATATTGACACCTTCCTGTTGGGGAAATTATAAAATAAATATATGATTCACAGAAACCAAGCACCTAATCAATAACGCAAGAGATGATAAGGATGAGGCTGCCAGGGGTTCTCTGTGGACTACTTTTTCATTGAGAAGTGGTGAAGAGTTTTGAGAAAGTGCTGGGTTAAGAAGAGTTTGGAGAAGATGCCAGGGAAGGTAGAGTAGGGTATGGAAAGAGCCACCAGTGTTCCAAAAGAGCTGCATTGGTGTCAAGCCAGAGTTCTAATTCCAGCTACTAGATTTGTGCAGAAATCATATGTGACTTTCTTAAACACAAAGTATGTAGAGTTTTTGCAGTTACTTTGTCTTAACTTCCCTTTTCTGAAGTCACTTTGGTGGTTGTAGCTGCCAGGTGAATCAGATCTGTAAGCAACACAGAAAAAGACTTCATGAGAGCGATGTTTGACTTGCTGTTGTTGTCAAAACAGTGAAAATTGTGGTTATTTGGTGTGGTGGTTTGAATGAAAATGGTCCTTATAGGCTCATAATTTGAATGGTTAGTCATTAAGGGATGGAATTGTTATAGAAAGATTAGGTTTAGAAGGTGTGGCCTTGTTGGAGACGTGTCACTGGGTATAGACTTTGAGGTTTCAAAAGCCTACAACAAACCCAGTGTCTCCTTCTCTCTACTTGCTTCCTGCAGAACAGTATGTAAAATCCTGAGCTACCGCTGTAGCACCACACCTGTTTACTGCCATAGTAATAATATACTAATATACTAAGCCTCTAAAACTGTTACTAAGCCACCCAAATATATGCTTTCTTTCAACAGTAACAGGGTGTCTCTTCTCAGGGATAGAACAGTAACAAAGACACTTGAACACCACATAAAATCGATGTTTGACTTGCAAAATGAGATGATGTTTGAACATTTGACTGTAATATTATTAGAGCTTAATATACAGGTTGGGAAACAAATTATTTCTGAAATATACATCCCCTTTAACTAGCACCTCTGACTATAGTGATGCTTATATGCTGGTGATGATAATGATCATGGTATTGAAGGAGATGATTAAAAATTAAGGGATATTCTATTGATCTAAATTTGGATCTCAGAAATCAGGAGCACATATGATATTTAAAAGACTAATTGGAAAAAATGGGGAAAATTCCCTTGCCACTTACGACATCCATCGATGAGTAAGAGATAATTGCCTTCATTCTAGTCGCTCCTCCATAATAAGCTCTTACTTTTATGCTCAAAATTGACAACTAATAGAAAGTCAAGGGAACAAGTGAACTTTCATATGTATGTGTGTGTGTGTGTGTGTGTGTGTATATATATATATATCATTCTTCATAAGGAAACATCATAGCTTACATATTATACAACTGGAGATTTCAGTCATTTATAGGCATTTAGACAAGTGAAAGACTGATATTAAATTAACCTTCAATGACTTCTTAAACAACATAATTTTTAAAATATTTATATTTAAAAATATAATTTTTTATTAATTAAAACACTGCTTGGCCCATTAGCTCTAACTTCTTATTGGCTAACTCTTACATATTAATTTAATCCATTTCTACTAATCTTTATATCACCACTAGATAGTGGCCTACCAGCAAAGTCTCAGCATGTCTACCTCCTGTGGCGGGTCCATGGTGTCTCTCTGACTCTGCTTTCTTCCTCCCAGAATTCAATTCTGTCTTCCCCACCTACCTAAGTTCTGCCCTATCAGGGAAAGGCAGTTTCTTTTTCATTAACCAATACAAGCAACACATAGAGAGAAGGACCTCCAACACCAGAACAGGTAATGACAGTGCTCATAATAGCACTGCACCAAGCACCATGTTGGTGATGATCCAGCAGGGGTCATCTCCTGTCATCCCTTGGGCCACTTTATAGATAGCTTTCTATGAGTGGCCTCACCATGGTCTAGACAACACCATCTCCTTACAGACTGATGTGGGTTAATTCTACTTTCATTGTGTGTGTGGGTTTCTCTTTTTTTATTGAAAATTCTACCTCCTCCCCTCCTCCCACTTCTCTCCCCCCCCCCCCCCCCTCCCCCTCCCTCTCCAATCCAAAAAGCAGTCAGGGTTCCCTATCATATGGGAAGTCCAAGGCCCTCCCAACTGCCCCCAGGTCCAGGAAGGTGAGCATCCAAACAGACTAGGCCCCCATGCAGTAGAATCAAAACCCAGCACCACTGTCCTTGGCTTCTAAGTCAGCCTCCACTGTCACCCACATTCAGAGTCCAGTTTGATCACATGCTCCATCAGTTCCAGTCCAACTGGCCTTGATGATCTCCCATTAGATCAGTCCCACCGTCTCAGTGGGTGGGTGCACCCCTCACGGTCCTGACTTCCTTCCTCATGTTCTCCCTCCTTCTGTTCCTCATTTGGACCCTGGGAGCTCAGTCTTTTTCTTTTCTCCATAAATATTGTTCTTTTAATGCTTTTCAATATGTTAATGGTTTAGAACAAAATAATATTTTGAAAAAATATTAACAAAAATATTTCTACTTCTTTTGCACTGAATTTATATCTTCATTTGGATACAACATTCCCTTGTATCATCTGTTCCTTCCTCGTCCCATTCCTTCTACCCCTGTTGCTTTTTCTCAATCATATTTCTTGATACTCCTTTAATTCCCCCTTTTCTATTTTCTACTTTCTCTTGACCTTCTTTCTTATTTTTCCCCTTACCTTATTTCCTGCCTCCTCCTTTCTAGCTTCTTTGATTTTTCACAAACACAGTTCAAAATTTTGGTCTGCACCAATGTGTGAGATTGCATCAATTTTCCTTCAGTAGTTTAGTGGATTTAAAAATCATGGTACTGATAAGGGATTTCCCTTTGTGTGCTGTGATTACCATTAATGAATAAAGAAAACTGTCTTGGCCGATTGATAGGGCAGACCAGGGCTGGATGGGGAATACTAAGCTGAATGCTGGTACGAAGAAAGGCAGAGTCAGAGAGAAGCCATGGAGCTGCCACCAGAGTCAGAGATGCTGAAACTTTGCCAGGTAAGCCACTGCTACGTGACAGTACACAGATTAATGGAAATGGGTTAAATTGATATGTAAGAGCTAGCCATTAAGAACCTATAACTAATGGGCTAAGCAGTGATTTAAATAATACAGTTTCTGTGTGGCTATTTCAGTTCTAGGTGACTGGGATGAACAAGTGACTCTTTGGTTATTTTGGTTCTGGGCAGACAGGATGAATAAGCGGCTCCCTCCTACATGGCACACTTAAAGAAAAAATAAATGTGTTATCAAATGTGAACTACATGTGCAAAAATAGTGCATATTGTCAAATGAAAGAAGCTAATCTTAAAAGACTACATGTTGTGTGCTTCCAAATATATAATATTCTGAAATGATAAATTTATGACGAAATGAAAAAATCAGTAAAGATAAGTAGTTTCCAGTAATTAAGGAAAGAACCATAAAAAAAAAAAAACAAGTATAAGGCCCAAACTATACCCTTTGTCTATTACAGAGGATATAGCCCATTATATGTTTGTCCAAACAAGAGTGGATCCTTGAACATCTGACTCAGGGAGATTATGGTTGTCAAAGGACAGTGGTATGAATGCTGATAATTAAGATAGTGTAATGAATCACACATAGAACATGGGATTATGTATCAGCATCTCTGAGTTTGCTAGAAACCTAAAACCACTCTAGAAGAGCCTTCTAATGAATGGGTTCAAACTAAAGGTCTGCTGCCTGCTCACCCAGCTCTCAGACATTAGATTCTGCTAACAGCCCTAGAAGGCTGTTTTAATTAACTTCTGAATGAGAGGGCCAATATTGTATGTTTATACTTAGAGAAAATAGCAGAGTTTGTCAAATTTGTATAAAAGAAGAAAATATGATTGGCTGTTACTGGGATTCATTGGGAAAGGATGATGGGTAAAGCATTGCCTATTGAAACAGTTTCTGTTGAAATAATGAAAATTTGCATACATGTATGAAACTCTCAACAAAAACTTTTTACAAACCATACTACTTTCTGGGTATGGTGATAGTTACCATTAATTCCTGCATGTGTGAGGCAGAAGCACACAGAGTTCTGTGAATTTGAGTTTAGCATGCTCTACAAACTGGAATTCAGACTATCCATGCCTATATGGGGAAACTCTGTATCAAACAAACAACAAACACACAAACAAACAAAATATCATAAGGAAAAATTGTAAACAGTTTGTCAAAAGTATGTCAGTGGAGTATTCAGCTGCAAGTG
The DNA here is from genome assembly GCF_000317375.1 of Microtus ochrogaster. NCBI lineage: Eukaryota > Metazoa > Chordata > Mammalia > Rodentia > Cricetidae > Microtus > Microtus ochrogaster. The sequence goes on from NW_004949098.1 coordinate 9,811,944, forward strand.
GATGTCTATACAACTACCAAGGATCAAGGAGTATCACAGCAGAAATGGCAGGAAGTCTGTAAGAATGAGGTCAGGGAGTAGTAGAGCAAAATTTTCTTCTAGACATGACAGAATTACTGTACACATGAATTCAACTGTGGTTGTCTACTCAGTACCTGAACAAGATCAAGTCTAGCATGGAAAGGGGAGGACTCAATGAGCCCTCCATCTCTAAAATAGAGATCCATTTACAATTAATGGCTTCAGGGGGAGGAAGAGTCAGTTTTCTCTAAGGGTGCAGTCTTCGTAGGTTGACCATGTTTCAATGAATAGCAGGAGATATAGACATCATAGGCTAGATTTAGTGGTTTTTAAAGAGATTGTATGATGTGGGAAGTCCTGTATATGTGTTGCTTTTATGGGTTAATGAATAAAGATGTTGCCTTAATCTGTGATAGGGTAGAGTAGAGCTAGGCAGGAAGAACTAAACTGAATGCTGGGAGAAAGAAGACAGAGTCTCTAGATGACTTGGAGCCGCCAGAGGAGAAAGACACAAGCTGCAAGTTGGAACCTTGCCGGTAGGGCATGAGCCTTGTAGGAAAATATAAATATAAAATTAGAGAAATGGGTTAATTTGAGGGATAAGAGTGACCTAGGAATATGCATAAGCTAATAGGCCAACCAATGCTGTAATTAATACAGTTTCTGCATGATTATTTTGGTTCTGGCCAGGAACAAACAAGCAGCCTCCCACAACAATGGTAGATCTGACAGAAGTCAGGAAGAATAACAACAGGTGGATATGATCAAATTAATTTCATTAAATTCGCAAGCAATTAATAATATATTATACTAAAATAATTTTAAATAATTATTTTAAATAATTATTTTAAATTTTAAATAATTATTTTAAATAATTATTTTAAATTTTAAATAATTATTTTAAATAATTATTTTAAATAAGTTATATAATATGCAATGATGATTGTTCAATTTTGTGACTATGATAAATACCATGATAATTATTTACATTATGAAAATTGTATATATACATGTATATGGATATATATACATCTACATATATGTTTGTGTGTATGTGTGTGTATATCTCAATAAATAATTCTGAAATAAATTAAAACTTACCAAGAGATATTCTGTTGAAAAATCTCCTGTAAACAGTAAAATATGTAAAGTCTTCTAACCATCTCCTAGGTGAGATCATTGACCTTGGAATCATGCTTCCCATCTGCTCTCTGGTGATTTTAGGAAATCATTACCCTGCAGTCATTTGGCCATGTTTCATGTGGCTTATGCATCACACCAGAAGCAGATGTTAATAATACATTTTGTGTGCTCACTCTTTACCACAGTCACTGCTCTGGTTATGTGTGAGCAAAATGCTAAACTGATTGCATTTGTAAATCTAACACCAAATTTGGTTTCTTCCTGGCTAAGGAAACATCTGTGTACAGCACTGGCCCTTGGTTAGATGGAACTATCAGGGAGGGCAGGAGGTGATTCTTTTACTGCTAACTTCTTTATAAGTTATCAGGAGCAAATAACATCTTTGACCTAGTCTTTGTTTCAGCTTATAATGAATAGTGTGTTGAAAGCATTCTAGAAATGGAACCTACCTAGGAATTAAGAAGTAAGGATTCCACTGCAGGCTTTTGTACAGTGCAATAAATGAAGAAGAGAAAACCTGCTTCTTTTCCCCTTATTGGCCTTTTTGCTAAACTAGGATTTGATTTAGATTTATGACCAATAAAAAGTATTAAGAAAAGAAATAATTTTAAGCATGATAAAACAATAGTGTGCTTTTTCTACATGAAACTTCTCAGTATTTTTTCTTTACCCATAATTCATCAGAGAACAACCAGTGTATTTAGTGATACTTACTTAGTTTCTGTGTATGTATATGTGCAAGCCCCCGTGCACACACAGACTTCAGACGACAGCACCAGCATTCTGCCTTGTCTGAGGAAGGGTCTTTGCCTCCCGCTGTGTATGCCAGACTAGCTGACTAGTGAATTTCCAGGAATTCTCTGCCACTCATCTCATCTCACAATGAGACGACATGGAACACAGACTGTGTGCTATAGTAAGGGGATTTATGTGTGCTCTGGGGATTCAAAGTCACATTGTTCTGCTTATCTAACAAGCACTTTACACGCCAAGCCATTTCCTCTGCCCAACCTTCGGTGGATTTTTAACTAAGTCGCAGCCAAGATCTCAAATGAATGATCTGACATTCTACCTCAAAATTTCTCCCATTACACAGGTTGGGCACATCTGAAACATGAGTTCAACAACAAACTGACACAGGTACTTTAAAGCATAATATACTCTGGTTTTAGTCTTTTATGACTTAGAGGTGAAGGATACCTGCATCTCGCTGCCTTCTAACACTTTTGTGCTTGAGGATATTCATAAACAATAGAGACATGGACAAACCTCCAACTTTTAAACTTTTATTTTGTTATTATTAAACATTATTGCTGTGTTGGCAGTTTACTGTGTGCTATCCTGAGTTCTAAAAGCAATGACGACTAAGGGCAATTTCTTTATTGTTGGATATATGTGAGTGCAATTATGTGACGTCAGCAGGACAGACTGTGAAAAACATCCTAAAATCTTAAACAGATAGATGTAATTGATAAGCTATTTTAAAAACCTAAACATAAAATTATTTTGTTTCTAAATTGATAACAATCTTGCATTTATTAAATGAGTTTCCTACTATTTGTCTCAAGGAGATATTAACTTTACCTATGCATCAGTCTTTTTTCATAGGTTTTAAATTGTGTATAAAAATGAAGAATTTTCAAATGCAACTATTACATGATTTCTATTGACTTTTAGGGGAAGTACAATTTTGGACATTTGGTTTTTTTTTCCCTATATTCCAGGAAGAATTTTGACCCTGTACTCTATGGTGAAGGCCTTTTAAAAACTAGGTGAAAGCATTTCCAGAGTTCAGAGTGCTAACCATTACACAATGGAACCAGCACTTGGAAGTGTTTTCATTTCATGGCCCACTTACTGTTGAAGCTTTAACATTGAGTCCTTGCTTTTCTCGCCAGACTTTAACTAAAGACACACCCAAACCACCTTGTTTTTGTAGTGGTTCTAAAAGCTAACAGAGTCAGGTAGAAGCTTATGTGGACCCAAAGGGAAAGCATTTGTGAACTAGATAGTTTCTGCTTTATATGGGGAGAAGAAAATGTTTTTATTCCAATCTGGTTTTCCACACATATACACACATATACAAACATATGCATACATACAACATATACAAACACATACATATACACAAACATACACATATATTCTCACATACACAGAATGCATACACATATACACATGTATACACATATACCAACACACATACACATGTCAGAATACACACATATACAAACACAAGCATATATATACAAACACATATGCAAAAATACACATATGTATACATATATACACATGCACACATACATATATATATGAACACACACTTATACATATATATTTATATATAAGCACTGTATCTTCTCTGCACACTTTCTCTGTATGCTCTGTGGTATTCTGGATTTTCTGGATTTGAGGGGTCATAACATTTTTCCATATTAAGAAGAAAAATTCAGTTGTTATATGTAAGGTTTTTGTTAAGTGTGTTTATTTTTCAAAAAACTGTTACAGTTGCATATCCTGTAGACAAAAAGAAATGTATAAATAAAACATATTTGCAAAGTCTTGCAAACTATGTGTAGAGAGAAACTACTGACTGCAAACTTAAAGTGGTTACCATGTCTGTGCCTTCCATTTTCATTGGCAGCCATGCCCCCATGTGCACATCTCATGGAGAAAATGGATTGAATTCTGTATCTAAGAAAATTCAGGTTTTATACAAAAGATGTTCCAGATTATGAATCTGTAATAGTGACAGGAAGAATATAGCCTGTTATCACATCAATATATTTAGAATCATTTCAATTTTTGTATTCAGCACTGGAATTGGGGATAGGTTTGCTTTCTCTAAAATAATAGATGTTTAAAGATAATAACAGAAGATTCAGACATGACCAACTTCCAGTAGTCAGAAATAGGAGCACAGACAAAGCATTGTGATGCAAAAGACTTCCCAAAATACCCTTGCACTTGTTTTGTGTTAATTAGCTGCTGCTGGGCAAGGGGCCTGATAGTAAGTGTGGTTTGTATACTTTTTGAGATTCCATTCAAAAAATTAATTTTTCTTTTGCAAACGGTTATCAATTAGAGATAGCATCCAAGGTAGGGATGGGTCCTATGTCTATTTCCCCTTTCAGAACTGGGAGCCATCTGGCTTGGACCTGTGCTAAGCCTGTGCATGTTCCATGGTCTCGGTGAATTCCTATGGGAATAAAGCCTATTTCCATGGTGTCCTACATCCCCTCTCTCTCCACTGCCTCTTCTGCAGAGTCACCTGTACTACCCTAAGTGGAGAGGTTTTTCTTTGTTAACATTACAGAACTTTTGCTCATCTATTATGGTTTGTTTTTACTTCTTTTCTCTCTGTGTGAACGTGTGTGTCTCACTGTCTGAATGTGTTTCTTGCACTTTTTCTTTGGCTTTTTTTTTTTTGATTTTTCGAGACAGGGTTTCTCCGTAGCTTTTTTGTTTCCTGCCCTGGAACTAACTCCTGTAGACCAGGCTGGCCTCGAACCCACAGAGATCCGCCTGCCTCTGCCTCCCGAGTGCTGGGATTAAAGGCGTGCGCCACCACCACCCGGCTTCTTTGGCTCTTTTTACTGCTTCCTTTGATTATAACATTGTCTATTTCCTTTTGTTTTATTTTATGTTTTGTTATTGTTGCTGTTATTATAAATGTCTATTTGTATTCTAATGAGAGAGAGAAGAAAGGGTATGGATTTAGGTGGGTGGGGAAGTATGGAGGAGTTGGGGAGTGAAAACTATAATCAGAACACATTGTATGAAAAGAAAATAATACTTTAAATTTTTAAAAAGTGAAAGAAATAGGAACCTATCCAGCTTCAATATATTCATTTGCCATGAGATATTCTAGGAATTTAGAAACATGTTATTGACAGAACCCTCTTAGAGAAGTCAAAAGTTACTAGACAGAGGAGACAGAATGTTTTTCATGGAATGTTCCCTGCATGATTCTGCTTTGGCCATCAGCTTACTCCTGAGATTGATTAAGAATCCAGATGTTCAAAGTCACTTTCTTAATTTTTACCTTCAATGTAAATATATGCAAATATATGCAAACCTGTTGATGACGCAGGTGATAGGTGAAGAGGGGAAAGAGGAAGGAAACAAAGGAGAGTGGAGAAAAGGGACAGGGAGAGGGGTAAGAAGTCTTTGTCCCACAGTGGGACAAGGGACTGCCTCTGCATAGAGAGGAGACAGATATGGCACATAGGCAAACGGCAGTTTATGAAGGTAAAATGGGAAACACCATGTTAGCCTGAGGAGGTTTTTCTATTTTAAATTTAATTTTAATTAGACATGATAATTAGGTAAGCCAAAGGAGGACTTTGAACACTAGACTTCAGTACTTTGATAGTTGAACATTGGTAGTCTGCCTCAGGAGGAGGGATTGGCCAACTAAGGGAATATACCTTGGGAGCTAGCTTCAGGAATATAATCTAATGAAATTTAGCAAAGCAGAAGAAATGGGGGAGAAGGTCAAAGCCTACCAGAGCCACTTGCTTGCATGGTATAGTGTACATTCAATAACCAATTAAAAGAAACATAAAGGCATTTTAGAGGCTGATTCTTTGTGTATATGGTACATTTATGTTTTTGAGTGTGTATAAATATTGATGTGTGGGCCTGATGCATGTGTACATGCATACTTGTGTGTGTGTGTGTGTGTGTGTGTGTGTGTGTGTGAAGATCATAGGTTGAGATCAGATGTCCTACTCTTTATTTAATGAAGCAGAATCTTTGACTGAACTCCATGTCTACCAATGCAACTAGTCTATTTACTAATTCTGAGCATATATAATATAATATTTAACATTAAATACATTGTAACATAAGGATATGACACAGTAGTAGGTTCCCAGAGCCAAAAACTTCAAACCATTATAATAATAATATCATTTTGTTCTTTAAGATTTTTACATTCTGGATCTGAAATCGCCACATAATGGTAACAGAGTTTTGAAAGGTAGTTACTATATGAAATAGGGATTAGATATTTTTTTAAACCATCACCTTCTTTGTCTCATATTGTTCCTTAACACTGTTAAGAAAAAAATTAAATCTTATACATAATTTGTAAATTACTAAGCAAGAGCCAAATCATTTCTGTGAGTGAAAAACCTTCCACCCATCTCAGCCTCCTTTCTACCTAGAGGAACCCAAGTAATCTGTCTCAGTCATTTGGCAAGAAATTTTATTTCCTTCACCTAGGAAACGGGGGTTTTATAAAATGACCTAAAGTTAATTAATCTCGATGGGAAATTAAAGTAGTAAGTAGAAGTCAGCATTGTGATACCAAATTCTAAGTGGTTGGCTTCTGCCCAAAGAATTTTATTAATAGATACTCTATTTTGATGGATCCAATCTTAAGGACAGAAACATCACTTCCTGAGTCTAAGAAAGATGTAATTGGTGTCAATGAAGTCTTCTCGGCTCAGGGCATGGCCTAATTTACCCGAGTCTTGGAGGAGCAGGTACTGGTCTTTGGTGAATTGTTCTCAGTTGAGTTGCAGGAAGGAGAATCTTTTTCCTAACATAAAAGCCCTGTCTACAAACCAAAGTCTCCTACTTAGTGGTGTGCAGTTACTCTGTCATATTAATATATAAAAATTAAGTGGATCATCTAAAAGTAATTCTAAGACTTCTGAAATGGCTCAGCAGATAAAGGTAATTGCCACTGAGTTAGATAACATGAATTCCATTTCAAGGCCTCCATGGTGGAAAAAAATGGACTAAATGAAGATTCTCCCAGCCTTCCATAAAAAAAAGACAAAATAAGACAATATCCAAACAGTACAAATAGAACTATGCTTTGTGATGGCATTATAATCCTTTTGTACCTCTTTTTGGCTACCATTGATTTTTATTGGCAAGACTTAGAATTCCTTGGCTGACACATGCAACAGATGAATCTGTTAAATGATGTGCGTCTGTCTTCAGTCCTTCTTCCTATGAGGGCACTTGTCATACTGTACTGCCCATACAACTCCAGCATGATTTCAGCAGCATAAATCATGGCTGATTACTCTCCAACTGCCCAGTTTCCAAACAAGATCCCATTCCAAGGGACTTGAGGCTTAAAACTTCAACATTTTTTTAGGACTTACACATCAGCCGATAATGTATCTCTTAAATCAACTTAAACTACATTTATCTGTAATTGAAAACACAAAGATGTATTTAATCTGTAATGTCAAATAATAGCATTCAGCTCACACTGATAACAATATTCCGTTTTTAGTTAGTTGGGCTCCAAAGTAGTTGCAACAGTGACCATCTCAAAATCTGTGGTCATTGTAACATGGGAAACAGGGACATTCAGAATCTCACAGACATTAAATGACTAATGTCCATAGGCTGAAGAAAACAAGACAATGTGTACTGCTTTTCATTAAAAGGCAACAGAATTATTATTCAGGATGATTTCACTTGAAAAGAACAGAAAAACTAGCTAACTTAAGTATAAATGTTTAAGTGTTTTTAGTATTTTATTTAAATTTTCAGAAAGGGTCTCGTGTTTCCCAAGCTGACTTCAAACTAATTATGCTCCTACCTTCCCAGTTCACAAATCTATCTATCTATCTATCTATCTATCTATCTATCTATCTATCTATCTATCTATCTATCATCTATCTATCTATCTATCACCTATTATCT
>NW_004949098.1:9819882-9821074 GCF_000317375.1 Microtus ochrogaster
CACAAATCTATCTATCTATCTATCTATCTATCTATCTATCTATCTATCTATCTATCTATCTATCATCTATCTATCTATCTATCACCTATTATCTAATTATGTCATCTATTTACCTATCATATATCTATTTATTTATCTATCATCTTTATCTATTTACCCACCAATTCTCCTTATCTTTTCCTAGATCTGCACCATAGGTCTAGAGTTATTCAATCCCATCACAGTTGATTGAGGTACCGTCATTAACTCGTACTCATCCTGACATAACTCTAGAAGCTGAGGACAAAGTCTAATTATGAGCACAGTGTAGAGAGAGCCCGCCCTTTGGGGGCGGGACGGCCTCGGGCAAATGTCTATAAATTGGGGTGCACAGACCCTGGTAACTCCTTCTTCCTGTTTCCTGTTTCTGGGCATCGCGGGAACTTCGGTTGCATGAGTGTGTTTTTTATATTAAAGTGGCATTATCTTATACCAATTAGCCTGTATTAATTCGATCCGCCTTCACTTGGTGCTCCAACGTTGTGGCAGATTTTCCCCACGCCCCCGCACCAGGACCCGGTGCTGGTCTCAGCCGCCCCGCGGGTCCTGGTTTCAGCCACCGCGCTGCACGGGGGAACCTAGTACAGCCTTTGCGAGCGAGATTGGTCGCCGGAGGGAAGCATTCCGCACCCGCCGACTCTGCTTGCGGCTCCCTGTGCTCTCCCCGGCCCAGCGTGCTCCAGCGTCCGGTATCGGGCAGCTCATTAGCCACCAGTGCCCGTCAAACCTGCACCCTACCCCGAGCCCGAGCGGGCATGCTCTCTCGCTGTTAGTGCTCCGGGGCTCCCTTGCCTGCACAGACCACCTCAGCAGCAGACTTGGTGTGATTCAAAGTAACTTCATAAATCCTCAGCCAGAACAATAGATTTTGGTTTTGAGTTGTTTCAGACCGGACCTCCACGTGGACTAAAATGGACTCTTCCGCCACCTCTGTCAGAAACCAGTCATTACAGGTAATTTTTTTTCCATATAAAAAAAAAAGATGTCTGAGAATATTACCCTCGAGAATTTTAAAGGTCTTTTTGAATGTGCCATGTGGGAGATCTTATAAGAGGTGTCTAACACCCCACATCTATGCATTCTTCTGGGATTAGTAATTTTCCTTGGCACTAAATGGTTTGACAGCAAGGATATGATAGAGTCTTTAAGGGAC
>NW_004949098.1:9826019-9854240 GCF_000317375.1 Microtus ochrogaster
AAAACTTTTGTTCTCAATATTGTTTGTTACATTTATTATTTGTTATTATTGTTTATAGTTGTAGTTAGTTTAGTTCTGTCTTATTTAGACAAAAAAGGGGAGATGTAGAGAGAGCCCGCCCTTTGGGGGCAGGACGGCCTCGGGCAAATGTCTATAAATTGGGGTGCACAGACGCTGGTAACTTCTTCCTGTTTCCTGTTTCTGGGCATCGTGGGAACTTCGGTTGCATTAGTGTGTTTTTTATATTAAAGTGGCGTTATCTTATACCAATTGGCCTGTGTTAAGTCGATCTGCCTTCAGCACAGAATGGGTAAATTAATAAATTTCTCTAGAGTAAGAAAGAACTTATGAAAGTAGCCATCTTGAAGCTTCAGATTTTAGCCTAATCTTACATCCATGGAGATATGTTTGAAAAGATTTTCCTCAATTTGAAATTTTGAGACTAAGAAATGACTAAAATTTATATGGGGTCTTCATTTGACTTCTGTGTCTCTTCTAGTGAATTGAATAATGATTTAAAATTAATAGAAATAAATTATTCTACTTAAGTAACATTATACTAGGCATATTGTTATCTGCATATCCTCACACTATTTTTTAAATGATGATTAAGTTAGGGAGAATGAAATTTTATTCCTTGAATTTATTATTATTATTATTATCATTATCATCATCATTATTGTCTCATGTTTGTCTGTCTATCACATGTTTGTCTGGTGCCCACAAAGGCTAGACAATCCCCTGTGAACGGAGTAACAATTATATAATTATTACAATTACAGTAATTTGTAAATTATGTGCTGGTGATTAAACCTGGGTCCACTGGAAGAGCAGAAAGTGTTCTTAACCACAGAGTTATCTCACTAACCCTTCACCTGTGTTTTAAATATCAACATGAGTAAAAACTACAGATAGTAAATGAACCTGAGTTTCCTGATGCAAATCAGCACGTTTTCCACTCTCCCCTTTGTCTCCTCCTCTTCTGCTTTGACCAGGTTTATACAAATACACACACTGAAAAAAAGTTTCAAGAAGTCAATTAAATTGATCATGTAGTTAATCTTTAGATGTCCCCTAAGCCTAGTCACAATTAAAACTGCTCATTATTAGAGATAAGAGAACTGCAAGGAAATAAACTCTAGTAAGCACATTTTTTGTATGTTAAAAGTAGATTAGATAACAAATAGGCAAAACAAAGTTTAAAATATATCTGACTCCATAAGATTTTAACTTGAATGTTTTTTATTTTAAAAGGTAAATATATATGGTAATCTGTGGTATGAATAGTCACTAAGCCATATAAAGAACTCCAGCATTTTTGCAAAAATATCACGGTTAGCACAATCACTCAAGGGTGACTGCCCAAATTTGATTGCTCAGAACTGCAAGGAAAGCAGCTGCTACTCCAAGGAGATTTCTACCATGCTGGGCTCTCCAGGCATTTGGAAAACATTAAAAATAAAATGAATCCAACTTGAAATATTTGTAATTCATGAAAGGTTGATGAGCAGGTCTCAGTGCTGGCATTGCCATCAATGATAAGTACTTGCTTGGGGAATTGCTTCATCTTTGCTAGATAGCCAGGATGGTCATGTCATACAAAACAGAGACAGCAAGTGTCCCTGCCTGACAGATGCTGATAAAACAGTGACAAGAATAACAAGTGACTAAAGAGATTATTGTGCCCGAATCCCCTGTCCTGGATTGCTGAAAATGTTTTAAACATCAGTTGCAAGGATATCTGATGCAGTTCCTCACATACCTGGGGCTCTGACCTTATCATGCTTCTTAGCAAAGGGTACAGCAGTGTTGAAACAGAGAATCTAGACTATACTCAAAGAGAAGATATGCAACTCATGGAAGGATTAACAGCAACAGGACCAGTGTAAAACAGAATCATTTTGCCAGAGCAAAGGGCCTGAATGTTGAAGCTAGAGAGGGTGAATAGAGCTTTGAATAACATATCGGTACGAAGGAAACAAAAAATAGTATTCAACTAAAAATAAACCAAAGATCTGTCCTGAATTGCAAGCATGCCTATGTCAAACAAGTCTCTTCTAGATAGTGACTTTGACATGTAATACATGGTAAATATGAAATAAGAATATGTTGAATGAATACATGTGGGCTTTAAAGAAAATGAAAACTGTGATAGTGTGCAGCACCCTTAGAATTTGCAAGTTTTTTTTTACATTTTTATTGGTTTGTGTTCAGTTTTCCTTACCATGCGAAGAAGAAAGGAGTGTGTGTGTGTGTGTGTGTGTGTGTGTGTGTGTGTTGCAGAGACAGACCCTGCTCCTGTGAATGAATAAGCAATATTGACTAGTATCTGCTAGTCAACGAGGCTAAAGATAATAGACATAGGCCCTACCAGCTGCTCAGACTGGGTCTGGAATGAACACAGGTCTTCTTCAAGAGATGCAGGCTTAGCTCACAGTGGCCACACCTGTGTTTTTTATGTCATCTGTAGCTGTTCTTTACAATCATCACCCTGTCATTCTGAGCACTAATAGTTTCTCCCACTTCATGTCTGCACCTCTTGTTTTTCTCTGTATGTGCTAGGAGCTACTGGGTATCCAACTCTGGGCTCCAGTCATGCTCAGAAGTTACTGCCTCACAGTAATACTTCATAAATACATTCTATTTAGTTTTCAATCACCCACATTTTCTCAGTTTGAAAAAAAATCCTACTGTCTAAGATGAGACCATTGTTTTTAACCTTTTGAGATATTCTTAGTGGCCATAGGTTTCTTAAAGATTTGACTTAGGGCCATAAAACCTGTATCCTGTATGCTGGTTCCACCATTTTTCTCCATGCCATTAGCATCTCAGTGTCTAGATGCTTTTAAGGGCATAGAGTAAACAAATGGAACATAAACTGGACATTGTTTATTGTCTCCTGGTTCTTCTCCATGAATTGTATACCAGAAACACTGTTCAATTGAATTGGCTTACATATCCCTGCACTTTGGAACTCAGTTCTTTCTGTCTTCTGTTCTCACCTCCTCTGTATGGCTTACCCTTCACCAAAACCAAGTTGTTCATGACTCAAATGAACCATTTCTCCTTAAAAAATTCTTTTCTGATCATATGACCCAAAGCAGAACCTAACTTTCATGGTACTCAAATTTCAATACTTACAAACTTTTTTAAAGAGTAAAGCCTTTTTTTTCTTTTGTAACATTTATCAAACTTGGCAACCATAGGAGTGTAGTGGGAGGCTTCTTGTTGGTCCCTGGCCATCTGGCTAGCTTAGACCCAAAACAATCACACAGAAACTGTATGATTTAAATCACTGTTTGGCCCATTAGCTCTAGCTTCTTAAGAGATAACTCTTACATATTAATTTAACCCAGCCCTATTAATCTGTGTATCGCCATGTGGCAGTGGCTTACTGGCAAAGTTTCAGCATGTCTATCTCTGGTGGCACTCCATGGCTTCTCTCTGACTCTGCCCTTCTTTCTCCCAGCATACAGCCTAGCTTTCCCTGCCTACTTCTGTTCTTCCCAGCCATAGGCTCAAAGCAGTTCTTTATTCATTAACCAATAAAAGCAGAACCCAGACAGAATGACCTCCCACACCATAGGAGTTTATCTATTGAGTTTCTTAATCTATTTTTCTCTATAACCATCATTGCATCTTGGTAAATAGCAGTGTCTGTATTGACTTGATTCCATACTTTATAATACGCCAGGATAATGGAAATTTATCAGTGCATACTGAAATGTGCAGCAGATTAATGTGATCAGTATCCCACATTTGAGCTCTCTTTTATTTTACTACTAGAACTTCAGGTATTGACCATTTTCAACAGGTTATAGGTCTAGTATTAGAAGAGATTCTTCTATACCCTTTATTGTATAAGACAATAGAACATAATCTTCTCTTTCTTAATGTAACTTAACTTAATTTGAAGTAGTCTTAGATTCTGCAGTTGTCCTCTGTCCATTTTATATTTCCAGGAATATTGAAAATATGTAAATAATAACCCACCAAATACTATGAAAGCACAGCCACAAGTCAAAAAGAAGAAGAAACAACTCGTTAGAAGAATGGTATCTTCCTTGAAGGACTCAGTCATACTAGACACAAACACAATCTCTTGTATTAGCTATATTAATGTGGTCATATTCTACTGGGCATGGTCCCAGTTTAGCCTCTGGTTTGGAGAAACCCACTCTGTAGATTTATGTACTTAGGTCCTGATTTCGTCATCTTGTCACTGGATAAAGTTATGCTATGTAGTAATATGAGTGGTGGGGCTGAGTCCCCAGCCACACCCCGGCCGCCTCTGGCTAGCTTATGCCCCGAAATAATTACACGGACACCGCATTCTTTCAATCACTGCTTGGCTCTTTAGCTCCAGCCCTTTTCTCGGCTAACTCTCGCACCTGGACTAACCCATTTCCAATCATGTGTGTCTAGCACCCCAAGGTGCGCTTACCGGGAAGATTCTAGCCTACGTCCATCCTGGGTCGGAGCTTCATCGCGTGTGCCTCAGAGAGCAGAGCTCTCGCCTCTGCCCGCAAGAGAGGAGCATCGTGTCTCTCTGAGGTGTGTCTGCCCCCTCGACGAGAGCTGTCGAGTCTGACCTCACTTCCTCTTCCGCCCAGCACTCTGCTCCTCCCACTTACTTTCTAACCTATCAGGTCAAGCAGCTTCTTTATTAAATCAACCAATGACCTTCCTCCATCAATGCTAATAGCATATTTTAATTTGTTTTTGTTTTTGTATTAGTTTTCTACACTTATTTTACAGATGTATGTGATTCTTCAAGGCATTCAGATACATTGCACTCATACACTCTCTGGTCCCAGCTACTCTCCCATTTTCCTAACCCCTTTTGCTGATCCTCTTGTTCTCTGCCTGCAACATTCTCCATTATTAAGCTACTATTTAGTATTACATGGATTCTACTGTCTCTTTTCTGCTTTGCTTATTTTGCTTCATCATCATACTCGAGATCTTTTCTTGCCTTTTTATTTTTCACTTTCTTGCTCCCCCTTCTCTCACATACACACCCATACCTGAAGAAATATCAAAATGCACTCTAAGACTGGTTTATATTGTAGGACATAATGGTTTCTGATTCCATCCATTTTCATTATTTCATCATTTTCTTTGTAATACATATGTATCATCATATTTTTATCTATTCATTACCGGCCCTAGTTCTTAGTTCTGGTGTATAGTGCAACTACACAGGTGGGTTAGAAAGTACCTCTGTAGTAGAAATTAGAGAGCTTTGAGCATAAACCCAGGGGAGACAAAGTTGGCTCCTATAGTTCACCTTAATGTTTCAAGTACCTTCATAATAATTTCCACAGGGACTGTAGTGGTTAACCTCTATTTTCACCAGTGGTGAAGAAGGGTTTTGTTTTCCTTATGTCCTTACCAGCATTTCTTTTTCTTTTTATCTTTTTTAAACTTTTATTATTCAACAAAATTTAATATAGTATACTCTGCTTATAGACTCACCATCTCCCTTCTTGCAGCTCCTCTCAGATCATCCCCACTTTGCATCCTCTCTTTTAGTGATTTTGTTGATAGCCATTGTAATTGAAATGAGACAGAATCTCAAAATATTTTTCACATACATTGCTCAAAAAACTAAGAATATTGACCTTAAAGTATTTATTTATATTTTTATTCAGTTTTATTAAATTAATTGTTCCAATTATTTATTGGATGAATTGATTGTTTTTAATTTTAAAATTTTGTAGTTCTTTATATGCTGTCACTATTAACTTTCACCTGAGACAGCTAGCAAGATTTCTCTCCATCATGTAGATCTCATCTTTTATTCACTCTTATTTTTGTCTTTTCAATTTTTTATTTAAAAGTTTTTTCATTTTACATATCAACCAGAATTCCCCCTCCCTCCCCTCCTCAGGCTCCTCTCCCCACCATATTACCTCCACCCAACCGCCCATTCACTCTTCAGAAAAGGTAAGGTTTTCCATGGGGAGTCTACAAAGTCTGACATGTCAAGTTGAAACAGGACCAAGTCCCTCCTCCCCCCAATATTAAGACTGAGCAAGTTATCCCTACAAAGAGAATGGGCTCCAAGAAGTCAGTTCATGCACTGGGGATAGATACTGGCTCCACTGCCAGTGGCCAGGTCACACAACTGTCACCCACATTCAGAGGGACTAATTTGGTCCTATGCACATCCCCAGCTATCAGTTCAGAGTGAGTGAGCTTCCGCTAGCTGTGGTCAGCTGTCTCTGTGAATTTCCCCATGGTGATCTTGACCTCTTTGTTTATATAATCCTTCCTTCACACCCTCTCCTCTGTTGCTAGGAGTCTTAGTTGGGGTCATCCTTGTGGATTCCTGAGAGTTTCCTAAGCACCAGATTTCTCCCTAACCCCATAATGGCTCCCTTTATCAAGATATCTCTTTCCTTGCTCTTCCTCTCTGTCCCTCCCCCAACTCAAACATTTCACCCTGTTTCCTAATGCTCTCCTATTCTCCCTCCCCCAGTGCTCCCAGTGTACTCATGGGAGCTTATCTATTTTCCGTTACCCAGGGAATCCATGCACCCATGTATGTCTCTCTTAGGGCCCCCCTTGTTACGTAGCTTAATGATATTTCTTAATATTTTTTCAGAAAACTCTTGTCTATACTCATATCTTGACTTGTTTACCCTGTGTCTTCCTGAAACATTTTAAACATTTCAGGTCTTATATTAAGCCTTTGATTCATTTTAATATTGCTTGTTGTGCAAGGTACGATGTATGAATCTACTTTTATTCTTTACATTTATATAACAGGCTTTCTCCTCAGCTCTTGATTAGAGTTGCATTTCAAGGACATTTTGAAACTTTGAATGAAATAATTCCTGACATTATTTATTCTAATATATGTTTTCTTTTAAAATTGAAAAATCATACCTACTTAAATCTGGACTGCCTCCAAATTAACTTCTTTCTTTCATTTTGAAAGCCAATGTGATGATTGTTATTTTGGGGGAATTTCCATGTATAAGGCTAAATTGCTCATTGTCTAATAATACTTCATTTTTAAAATGTGCATGTTATGTTAATCTGCATATTTTACATTTCTTATGAACTTTGAAAGTATCCCAACATCATTAATTTATATGTTTAAAATCAAAAATTTCTAAAAAGCCTGCAAATGAAATTTTAATTTAAAGTTAAATCTTCAAATACTATTTTGTTCAGCAAGTTATACTAAAGACCACATTGTATAAAGCTAACATAAGTAATCTGAAGAAACAATTTTCAAAATGCTCTCTTAGAAGCCTATGCTAAGCAAGCTATCTCCAGTCACTTTGGAGAGTTCACAGTCTCATTCTAGATTTCCATAGCCAGCAATTGTCCTAAAAGAAGCATGCACTTTGCCCTTGTCTTCTTATCAGTGATGCTTAAGTAACTACAAGGTCATTTCTGTAGGACAACTTGTCAGCAGGCCTCAGACCCTAACCAAAACATGGTTTGGGGTGAGTAGTAGTTTAAACTACATTGTGCTTTAAACTACTACTTGACTACTTGAAGGAAGGAATTCTGAGATCAGTTAGCTAGACAGTTAAACCTGCCTAAATAGTAGAGCACTAAGAGCTCTAGACTCTAAGTATAATATAAACATCTCCAATTCATAACATTCTATGCATATTCTAAAACCAAAATTGATTATTGAAGCCTGTTACTCTCTGGATAATGGACACCTGGAGAGTCCATGCACACATTGAATAGACTGTACTCATGCAGCTCTCTCTCCCTCTGGCTGCTTAACCTATACTGTTTCCCTCTAATAAGTCATAAGTGCAAGCATCATACATTTCACTGACTGTCATGACTCTTCCAAATAAAATTTAAAAGTAAGTCAGTCTGTTATCTCCCAATCTGTTGATATCTTAAGAACATACATCTTCTGTGAACTGTGTCCCTAACTCTAATGTTAATATTGCTTTCTAGATTATTTTACTCAGTCTTGGTGTTACAAATTTCCTGATTTAGAAACAATCTTAGAAAATAAGATAGGTTAAGCAATTGAAAAAGAAAGCATAAATTCTATTCTAATAACCTACCTCATATATATGAATAGCATAATTATATGTGTTAACATATTTTATAGGTTCACATAATTTATATGTGAACCCTGCCTGTATACTTAATTATAGACAATTCTGTGAATCTCACAATTAATTTTGTAATTATTCAAGCTCAATAAAGATCCTCTAAGAAAACATGTTGAGTTTAATAAAGTTATTTAAGTATATGATACTTTATTTTTGTTAAATAAATTTTACGTGGGTAGAAAAGAAAAATATAGTTAATGAACCTGAAATCTATTCTACTGCTAAGGTCAGTCTCTCAGAATTTAAAGCAAGATCTCAAAACTGAAAGAAACAAGCAAAAAATAGTACATAACACTTCAATTTATCTGCCACTCTTCTCAGAAGAAACTTTATATCAGAAGACAGTGCCATGAGATTTCTGCAGTAAAGGAAACATCTACAGGTGAGAACATAGTATAAGCAAAACTATTTTTTTAAAACTGAATAATTAAAGACAATTCAATCCTACAAAAGAAAGCAGAATGTATCTTCATCAAATGAATCTTATAAATACTAAATGTGTGTGTGTGTGTGTGTGTGTGTGTGTGTGTGTGTGAGAGAGAGAGAGAGAGAGAGAGAGAGAGAGAGAGAGAGAGAGAGAACCACATTTGGGGATAGAGACCAAGGACTCATTTCCCTGTCACTAACAGGAATTCCTCAAACTGAAAGATATAGACATTAAAAAATAAATGAAATGCCATAAGATGTAAAACTCATGAGTAAGAATAACTGAAGAGAATTTTTGGAATGTTTTAACCATTCTGATCATGTAACTGTGGATCAGAAAGTATTTCTATCTCTAATATGAAGATTCAAAAGTAAAGGTAGTAATAGAAATAATGATTGTAAAAATTTAGTGTAAAATTGGTCTAAATTAGTATATTTCATCTATTAAGACAATAGAGAAATAAGTGCGACATCTAAAATTTGAAGTATGGGGAGGAATGAATCAAACTTTAGAAATTTGTATTCACATACTTTCTTTTTTATATGTCTTTTCATTTCTTTCTGATTCTTGAGTTACAGAGAAATAGATAACATGAAAGTATCTTAAAACAAATATGAATATAACACTCCAAAATTATGGAACATGAAGAAGAAAGAGAAAAACACATTCCAAGGAAAGCATAGGATGGGCTCAGTTAAAATATCTGTCATTCTGTAGGTGGAGCCTGTTCTTTCATTCCCTGGCCACTCAGACCCAAATAATCACACAGAAATTATATTAAAACAATACTGTTTGGCCTGTTAGCTCAGGATTCTTATTGACTAACTCTGATATCTGATATTAACTCATTTCTATTAATCTGTGTATAAACACAAGGCTCTGACTTACTGGCGTGTCCTTCTCCTACAGCAGCTATGTAACTTCTTGACTCTGCCATCTTTCTCTCTAGATCTCTGTTTGGATTCCCTGTCTGGCTTTGCTCTGATAATCCATTGGCTGAAACAGCTATATTCATGAACCAATAAAAGCAACACATATACAGAAGGACATACCATATCATCTTCCTCTTTCTGCCTAAATTAAAAGTAAGAATTTCACTTTAACACAGAAAAACTACATATAACAAAAGAAATTTCAAGCAAGAATTACAATTACAATATTTAGTCTATTTGTATATGGAAAGTTTCATACATTATTTATATTTTCTCATAACTAAGAAAAACTTTATTTGTCTTCAACTTCACCAAAGACCCCAGAAGGATATAATGTTTCCTAAGTAAACAGTAAGTACATTGTAAGCAACATTCAAAATTCTAGAATTGAGTGCTTGAGACTTCTCCCCGCCTGGGTAGTCACCCAAAATTCTTCTATTTTGTTGGGCCATTCATCTTTAGCCTATAGGCCTATAGTACCATGAAACAGGAAATTTGAAGACCTGTTCTATCTTAAACTGGCAAAGTTCATCTGTGTCCTATAGAATGTCTAGCAGTTTCGTCTGTGAAGCAGGAACCCTGAAGGATCATCCCATATTTTGGGAAGGTCAGCAGTCACTTTTCTTTTCTTTTTAAATTTTTTTTAAATTTTTTTTTATTTTTTAATTTATTTATTTATTAAAGATTTCTGTCTCTTCCCTGCCACCGCTTCCCATTTCCCTCCCCCTTCCTCAATTAAGTCCCCCACCTCCTCAGCCAGAAGAGCAATCAGGGTTCCCTGCCCTGTGGGAAGTCCAAGGAACCCCCACCTCCATCCAGGTCTAGTAAGCTGAGCATCCAAACTGCCTAGGCTCCCACAAAGCCAGTCGTGCAGTAGGATCAGAAACCCATTGCCATTGTTCTTGAGTTCTCAGTTGTCCTCATTGTCCACTATGTTGGGAGAGTCCGGTTTTATCCCAGGATTTTTCAGACCCAGGCCAGCTGGCCTTGGTGAGTTCCCAATAGAATATCCCCTTTGTCTCAGTGTGTGGGTGCACCCCTCGCGGTCCTGAGTTCCTTGCTCGTGTTCTCTCTCCTTCTGCTCCTGATTTGGACCTTGAGATTTATGTCCGGTGCTCCAATGTGGGTCTCTGTCTCTGTCTCCTTATATCGCCTAATGAAGGTTAATATTCAGGAGGATGCCTATATGATTTTCCTTGGGTTCTCCTTATTTAGCTTCTCTAGGATCACTAATTATAGGCTCACTGTCCTTTAATTATGGCTAGAAACCAAATATGAGTGAGTACATCCCATGCTCCTCTTTTTGGGTCTGGCTTACCTCACTCAGGATAGTGTTTTCTATTTCCATCCATTTGTATGCAAAATTCAAGAAGCCCTTGTTTTTTACTGCTGAGTAGAGCTCTAATATGTATATATTCCATACTTTTATCATCCATTTTTCTGTGGGTCCTGCAATTCCAGTTCATACAGCATACAATTAAACAATCCAGGCAAAAGCAGTTTCTTGCCTAAATGGCTAGCCTTGTTACATTGAATGCAAATTCCATTATGAGTTTCTTCAACGCTCATGAATCTCTCTGAAGTAATTGGTGCTGCCAGAATAAAACATGTCTCACTATAGAGAAAAGTTTATGTCCTTAAAACATTTTTTTTTTTGCTTTTTCGAGACAGGGTTTCTACCTTAAAACATTTTAAATGCCATATTCTGCTTGTCTTTGAAAGATTTGAAGAAAACCTAGCCAACTAAAATATATCTCTGTACATCTAGAAAACCTAACTAACATGACTATAGTTTGACTATTATAGATAAGTATCTATTAATCTATTAAATACATTATATTTTAAATGAGCTACACAAAAATACATTAAACAAGACTAGAAATATACATATATACAAAATATATGCATATATATGTTTGTCATATATACATATAACAAAGTCAAATTTATATCAATAGGCCAAGATCCATACCAATGCAAAGTATTCATCTGTATGTCATATCCTGTTTTCATCTTTAGAAATTGACTGTTAATCACTTACAATCAACCCCCTTTAAATGGAAACAAACATTAAAAAAAATTATTTTGGGAATTTGGGTGTTGTTCTTTCCAAGCTGCTTCTGGCTACTTACTGAGTGAAGTATTTTTCAGGTTCACAGAGACCTTTTGTTTGATGGCAACTAGACTCGCTGTGTACCTAAAAGGAAGTCATTGCATGCTGCAGTTCAGAGGCACAAGCAGCTCTACCATGCTACTGGTGCAATGTGCAAGGATCAGAGGCACAAGTGGCTCCGCCATGTTGGACTGGGCGGGGCAAGCAGGCAGTACCTGTTTTTGACCTAGGAATTGTCACAGCTTAGATTCTTAAGCACTTAGTGATTTAAAGGCGCAAATCAAAAGTGCTTCTGGATAGTAAAAAATTACAGATTCGCAAAATTACAGATTCAGACCACTAAATGGATCAAAATGTTGGATGACTGTACATAGGCTTGAGAGAGAGAAGAAAAAGAATATAGAGAAAAAAGTTAATGGTTTAAAAAAAAGGGTAAAGTCTTTAAAGACAGAGTAAAGTAAAGTGATAGAGTAAAAATAAGCCATGTAACAGTGGAAAATTCACAGAGAGTCTGAATTCTTTGTATTACTGTGTTTTCTTTAAAATTTTTGACTGTGAAGGAGCTAAGTACAGAGAGACATTTCATTATATGGGCTGCTAAGCTGAACCTGCACATATGTTCTAAAGGTATCTTGACTTCAGAATTTGGATCTAAGGTTATGATGCTTAGGAAAAGTCCTTCTTTTATTTTCACAGAGGATGAAATCCTGTGGATTTCTTTAATCCCAATATGATATGATAGACCACGCCCTCCTGAAAGGTTGCTGTGAACACCCTCAAAAAGTTACGTTGCTCAACTGCCGACTGAGATGAACCTGGCACACAGGGTACCCCATGAAAGATATGATTAACAGCTCCCCATTCAACAGAAAGCAGTTTGGAGAGAAAAAAACTGTGCCCATGTTCCCAAATATTGTTTATAAATGTTCTTTTACATTTAAAGGGGGATATGATATAGATATGAATAATTTGAATTGGTGTGGATTTTAAGGTCAATTTTGTTACATGTCTATGTATTTCTGATCTTGATTAAGGTATTGTGATTGTATAGTTCATTTAAAAATGTAATGTATAATTAGGAAATATAGGTTGTTAAAGGATAACCATCAATAATAGTAAAGCTTATAGTTAGTTAGATTTTCTAGATAAATAGAGATATATTTTAGTTAGATAGACATTCTTCATATCTTTCAAAGGCTACAGAATATGGTATTTAAATGTTTTAATAACTTAGGGTTTTCATGACAATGACACACGTCTGCTCCTGGCAGCACTAATCTACTTCAAGAGGAAGATGGGCATCAAAGAGGCTCCTTATGGAGTTTGATAGCCATTTGGGCAAGAAACTGTTCTTGCCTGGACTGATGCATAAACTGGACACAGAGAACCTGCAGAGAGAGGACTGTTGAACTTGCCTAAAGGTGAGATGGTCTTTCAAAGTTCCTGATTCATGAAAGAGTATGCAAGACATTCTGCAGGACATAGCAGATAGTGACTGAACTGTCTTTAAATTTTCCTGCTTCATGAAAATGTCTGCTGAATACTATGGGCCTGAAGGCTGAAGATGGATGCCCCAACGGTACAAAAGAATTTTGGGTGACTGTCCAGGCAGCGAGATGTCTCTTTCATTTTTAGAGTTTGAAGTTTCTTATTTACTTAGGTAATATTATATCCTTCTGGAGTCTTTGATGGAGTTGAAGAATGGATAGATAATTATAGTTTTCCTTAGTTATGATAAAAAATAAAATAGATAGGAATATTGTAATTGTAATTCTTGCTTGAGAACTGTTTTGTTATATGTAATCTTACTATGTTAATGTGAAAGCCTTTCTTTTTTGTTTAAACAGAAAAAGGGGAAATGATGTGGGCGTCTTCTGTTTTGTGTTGATTTCATTGGTTAAATAAAGAAACTGCCTTAGCCATAATAGGACAGAAAATTAGGTAGGTGGAGTAGACAGAACAGAATTCTGGGAGAAATAAGCTGAGTCAGGAGTAGCCATGATTCTCCCACTCCAGACAGATGCAGGTTAATCTTTCCTGGTAAGGCAGCTTGTGGTGATACACAGAATATTAGAAATGGGTTAGATCAATATGTAAGAGCTAGCCAATAAGAGGCTGGAACTAATGGGCCTGGCAGTGTTTAAAAGAATACAGTTTCCATGTAATTATTTTGGGTATAAAGCTAGCCGTGCGGGCAGCTGGGTGCCAGGAACATAGCCCACCGCTCCTGTTATAACATTCTTCCATCAAAACACATTAGCCTGGAAGAAATCCACAGGTGCTCATTTTCCATGGGAAAAAAAAAGAGCAGAATCTCTTTTCAAAGTAATGTATCCTTAGGCTCAAATTTGAAGTCAAGATACCTTGAAAATATATATGTTAGTTTAGCATATTAGCCCTCAAAATCAAATATCTCTCTGCAGTCAAAAATTCAAAGAAAACACAATAATATTCATAATTCAGACTCTCTGTGTATATTCCATCTTCACGTGGCTTATTTTTCTTTACTCCTTTAATCTATGACTGTAGGTACTCTTTTATTTTACTTTTATTGTCTCTTTAAAGATTTTACTTCTTTTTATAACTGTTTACTTTTTTTCTCTCTATCCTAAGCGTACATATATTTTTTTCAACACACTATGACCTGTTTAGATATTTACTTCTTTCTGAATATGTCTTTTTTGCATATCTGTAATCATTTTCTGACAAAGAGCACTTTTTAAAATGCTAAGCAGCTTGACTAGAGCTAATTAGCTCTGCCTCTTCCAACATGATGGAGGTATGTTTACAGCAGGCTCTGAGACTGCTGTGTGGGAGCTGTGCTCCCACCTAAATGTTGGGACACACTGGGTAGCACATAAGCACTTTTTGTCTGAGTAAAACTCAATCTGCATGCAGCATGCTGCACAGTCTGGAAATATCTCCCTGTATTGCAGAGGGAATCTGCCCTGCTTTCCTGCCTGTTCATGTCTATCAGACCCAATCCAGCTGTCTTCCCAGGCAGGGGTGTTGAGGGGCATGCACGTTCTCAGCTACTTTCCTCCTAACCCTGAAGAGGCACACAAGTACCCAGATCAGAAGTGTGTGGCTGGACACACGGGTTAGCTCCAAACATATGGATGCCATTCTGTTGCCATATAAAAGAGTTCTACAGATGCCCAGAAAGGAATATAACAAAGGTTTATTTATTAGGGGTAAACTCATAGAAAGTGTAGTGACCCACAGTCCTCTGTGTTCATGGGGCACTGGTGTCAAATTCAAAAGCCAAGGGACTTGCACATGTTTTTATATCTGTATTTATAGTATACAAGACCATGCCCAAAGTGGGTTGGTATCTTAAAGGCTGTTGGCTAAAGGAGTTCCCACAGCAATTAATTATAAGAAACTCAAAAAGGAGTGTAGGCTAAGACTGCTTGTTTGCTTCACAGCTACCTAGACACAAATAATCACACAGAAACTGTATTAATTACAAGACTGCTTTGCCAATAGCTTAGGTGCCCTGCTAGTTAGCTCTTATATCATAAATTAACACATTTTTATTATTTTATATTTTACCATGAGACTTGTGGTTTACCAGTAAGGATCCTGGGCATCTGTCTTCTTTAGTGGGTACATGGCATCTCCTTGACTCTC
Source organism: Microtus ochrogaster (assembly GCF_000317375.1). Lineage (NCBI taxonomy): Eukaryota > Metazoa > Chordata > Mammalia > Rodentia > Cricetidae > Microtus > Microtus ochrogaster. Next base: position 9,841,227 of record NW_004949098.1, read on the forward strand.
TCTCCACATCTCTGTTCAGATTTACACATGGCTGCACTCTGTTAAGCCCTTGGCTGAAAGTGGCTTTTTTATTACTTAATGGCAACAAAACATATTCAAAGAATACAGAGGGGAATCCCACATCACCTCCCCTTTTCTGTTCAAATAAAAGGGAAGGTTTTAGCTTTAACATAGCAAAATTACATACAAAAAAACCAGTATCAAGAAAGAATTAGAGTTACAATGTGTAGTTAATTACCATGTGAAAAAATTAAGGAAAATTATCATCTATCCTGATTCATGAGTCTAAAATTTCAAATCTAATTTATCCTTTATCATAACCGAAAAATTATAACTATCTTTTTTCAACTCCATCAAAAAGTCCAGAATGATATAATATTACCTAAGTAAACAGGAAGTACATTATAAGCAACTTCCAAAACTCTAGAATTGACAGAGATTTCTCCCTGCCTGGACAGTCACCCAAATTCCTTCTGCAAGATTGAAGCATCCATTCTCAGCCTGCAGGCCCATAATATCAAGCAGACCTTTTAGTGAAGCAGAAAATTTGAAGATCCATTCTTCCTTATTACTAGAAAAGTTCATCAGTTGCTTTCTTCTGTGTCCTGAAGAATGTCTGGCACTTTCCTTCATGACTCAGAAACACTGAAAGACTGTCTCGCCTTCTTTAGGCAATATGAGCAGTCATCTTTCTGTGAGTCTTCCATGCTTTGCTCATATAGCCTACTTTTAAACAGTCCAGGCAAGAGCAGCCTCCTGCCCAAATGTCCAACAAGCTCCACGAAGAGCCTCTTTGGTGCCCATCATTTTCCTGAAGCAGATTGGTGCTGCCAGGAGAAGACATGTCTCACTCTCATGAAAAGTCCTAAATTCGTGAAACATTCAAAATATCATATTCTGTTAGTCCTTGAAAGATTTGAAGAATGCCTATATATCTGAAATATATCTCTGAACATTGAGAAAACTTAAATAACATGAATACAAGCTTGACTTTTATAAATGACTATCTATTAACATCTATTTCTTAATTGTACATTACATTTTGAAATTAGTTACACAACACCATACCTTAATCAAGAGCAGAAATATGCATATAACAGAATTGACCTTATATTCGTATCAATAAACCAAGATTCATACCAACACAAAGTATTAAGCTTTATAGCATATTCTCCTTTAAATATGAACAAGCATTTATAAACAATATTTGGAAATTTGGGCATACTTCTCAACAGAATGCTGTCTGCTTTTGGTGAAATAGTTTTGGGTTTCCACAAGCTTTTCAGGGGGTCTTGTTCCATCAAACCATATAAGGCTGGAAGGAATCCAAAGGTTCTCGTCTCCTGTGGAAACAAAAGCAAAACCTCTTTTCCAAAGCAACATATCCTTAAAACCTAAATTTTGAAGTCAAGATACCTTAGAAGAATATATGTTGGTTTAGCTTAGATGATCCCAGAATTAAATATCTTTCTGTACTTAGCTTATTCACAGTCAGAAAATTCAACAAAAACACAATAATATACATGATCTGGACTCTGTGTATATTCAATCTTTATGTGGCTTACTTTTCTTTACTTCTTTAATCTAGGACTATCTGTACTCTGTATCTTTAAGGATTTGTTTCATTTTTCTATTTTTTATTTTCTCTCTCAAGCCTACGTACATTTTTAAATATGCTGTGAAAGATCTTCCAAAGGAAAATAGAATAACAAAATAAAAATAATAAGCACAGAAATAAACAAACTAATACACCCAGCAAATATAAAGACATCCACATTCATAGACTGGAGCTATAAATGCTATTGAAAACATGGTTTATGGATTAGTTCAATACTTACCAAAACAGCAATGAAGTTGTCTATTTTAAAGTATTTTAAAATATGTGTAGAAATATAAATACAATGAAAGTCGTCTTTAAAAATAGGCTTAATTTTATATGTATGATATTTTTGCTACACATCTATGCTCTATCTGTATAGTTCAGAAACCAGAAAGAGATATAAAATCCCTGAAACTAGAAATGTACATGATTATGAGAAGCTATGTGTGTGCTGAGCATCAAAACTGGGTCTACTAAAAGAGTAGCAAGTGCTCTTGGGTTATTGTCCCAACCCCAAATTTATCATTAAAACAATAAAAAGCTATGTTCAAAGTGCAAAATATTACATGACATAACTTCAATGTGCATTATTAATCTGTAGTCATTAAAACAGCACAGCATTGATATATAAATAGACACATGGATCCGAAGAACAAACTAGAGAAAGTAGAAATGAAGTAAGAGACCTGTAGCTTCCTAATTTTCATCAGAAGTGCTAAGAACATGCACTGGAGAAATGACAGCAAGTTCAAAAAATGATCATGGATAGATTAGGTATCTACATTCAGAAAAATTAATCTATGCCCTTATATCTTATCAGTTACAAAAATTAAACCATAATGAATTGGAGACCAAAATAAAAGAAACCAAATGAAACTATTTAATTGCTGCACCCAAGGAAGTGGTTTAGGACAGTGGAGAAAGTGATTTTTTCAAAACAGGGTTTTTTCTGGATAGCCCTTCCTGTTACAGATCTCACTTTGTAGGCCATACTAGCCTCAAACTCAGAGATTTGCCTGCCTCTGCATCCCAAGTACATCCAAGATTAAAGACTTGTACTGCTACCCCTAACTGGGTGATTTTTGTAAGACCTCAAAAGGAACAGGAGGGAAAGGAAATAGAAAATATGGAAAAATCACATGGAATAGGCATAAATACTTTAATTCCAAATATTAGACAAAAGTTAATAAAAGTTTAAGTTAAAAAGTCCAAAAAAACTCATTAGTAAAACATTCAATGATGTGATTAAAAATGAGAACAGGGGGTTTGGCATGATGGGTCAGCAGATAAGGGGGTCTATTGCCATGACTAGAAAGCAAGTTTGATCCCTGGAGCTGAATTTTCCTTTTACCCCTATAGGTATAGGTATTCTCCTCTGTCTCTGTCTCTCTCTGTTTCTGTCTCTGTCTCTCTCTCTATCCCTCTCTTCCTCCCTCCCCCTCTCTCTGTCTCTCTGTCTCTTTCTTTTCCCTCTCACCCAAACCCACCCACCCACCCACTCCCCCCACACACATTAAAATAAAAATTTTAAATGAGTTATACTCAAAACTGTAAATTTCTGCAGACACATCACTGGACAGCAGTTCATAAACAAATGGTCAACATCTCTAGAGTGCAGAAAAAAACTCATTAAGACACAGCCATTCATCTCATAAATCCAACAGAAATTATTATTTCCAAAAACTATAGCAACGAAAGGGAGTTCTGATGAGTGTGGGAAAATAAAAGCTACTCACTATCATGGATTTAAACTACTACAATTTAGAAATTCTTCAGTAAATGCAACATGGACTTACTATTTGATTCAGCCATCCTATTTCTGGACAGACAGTCAAACAAATAACCAGTATGTAAATTCCTATCAGCCACAATACTTAGACTAACACTAATAGATTCAAACCAGGAACAAATTTGTAACCATCAACTGAGTCACGGGTACAAAAAATGTGGTACACATACACAATGAAATATTTGAAAGAGATGGACCTGTCAATTATTATGTTTATTTAATAATCCAACCATGGAAAGATGAGTATCATTCAGTCTCACTGATAGATTATTCATATGAATTTTTTCCCATAGATTGTGATAGCAGAAATGCCATCATTAATGGTGAAAATAGATACAAGTAAATTAGGGAGTATTGCTGTATTCATTGTCTGATAATAATAAGTTTAGCATAATACATTGACTCTATGGTGGAACTAATGTCCTTATCCTGTGTGAAATATTAATATATTGTATATAGTGTTTCCGAACGGTCTTTAAGATACAATCTCAAATTCTTTTCCTACATTAACAATAAATTACATTCATCAAACAGTCCTTTATTATAAAAATACTTAGTCATACATCATTCTGTGTGTTTCACAGTCTGCATACTGATCATTGTGGTCTTGACATTTAATGTGCTATCTAGTTTTTCCAGCTGTAAAGCAGGATGACCAAACTACTGTTTCAAGTATAATTTTTTTAATTCATTGCAGGAAGTAGATTAAATGACTGGCTATTTTCAAAAGAGATTATCCAAGTTGTCGTCTGTGTCTACATATATTCTTTTTGACAGTTTATGACAAAAGGGACACAAAAGATCTTGAGAAACACTGCAGGGTTCTGGGAAAATCAGACAAGGAAGTGTAGATACTAATAAGATGACTTACCCACCAGTTCCTACCAGGAAAATAACTGCCTGGAGAACTATGAGAAGTGTTATAAAAACATGCTTCAACATTCTCTTAATTAAGGGACAAGTAAATTAAGATTATATATATATTTATTATTATATATATTATTTATATTTATATTATATATATTATTTATATATATTATATATATGTACAAAAATTATATATATATACATATATGTAATCGGTTGTTTGCTGTTTCCAGGAAACAATTTTGAGCTTTTCTGGCCAGCTGTGAAAGTAGATAGTGAGAATTGGGACCTGTAGAAGACCCCAAATGAAGTGGCAGCTAGATGCACTATATTCTGCTATGGTAACACTTACGAAAATATGGATAAGTCATACACCATGCATGTAACACAGGCTGATGCAAGCTGGAATGATTTTAAGAAATAGATGCAGTTGTGTGCTTAACTGAGCTCAAATATTGGTTCTAAGTGTGGTGGAAAATGACCTGCACTGTTCTCATGAGCGATGGAAACTTTGCCTTTGTTAATCGAAACCAAGTTACTATTAATAATATCTAGCTGTAATTTTCAGGGTTCTCTAAAGGAAGACATAGAATGAATACATATGTTAATATACAGGATATATAATATATTAAAACATAAAATATGTGGTACATAATAATATAAGATGTCATTTATTAGATTGGTCTTCATCACACATGCTGGGTAGTCCAACCATAGCTTTTTTCATATTGGAAAAGCTGAGAATTTCACAGTTGCTAGATTCACAGAGCTAGAAGCCCCAACCAGCACAGTTTGGTGCTGAGAATTTAGGGGATTACTAGAGAGCTGCTGACATCCAATCCACTTTGGAAAAATCTGGGTTGTGACATAAGCAAAGAGTGGCAGCAACAGAGCATCCACAGCATGAGTTCACTCACCATGGAAAGTGATGAAAGGCAGAGGGAACCATTTCTTTCAACCCTCCCTTCTATGGTGACCACTTCCGAAAGTGTCATACACTCTGATGAGGGCATCCCCATCAGCAAACCCATTCAGCAAATTCCTTACAGAGCTGCCCAGAGTTATGTCTGTGAGCTGATTTCTGATCCATCCATATTGACAACCAATGTTAACCACAACATTAGTCTTCTCAAGTTCAGTACTAATGACACTATATTTCCTCTGTTTTTTCATAAATATGATGACAATATGATTGTAACATGATCAAGAAATTCCTAACTGGACCTGGCATGGAATTAATAATTCATTACCAAAAAGTTGAAGAACAACTAATTTATCTCAGTTGGTAAAATTATGTACATAAGTGTCTAAATAAGCACTAAAACATCATCTAAATGATAGAATATTTATAGAATATTCATAATTTACTTTCTGGCCTATATGGGCACCTTCTCACATATACAAAAACACACACATACACATCTTTTACAGAATCTTAATAAAATAGGAAAGTAGACTAGAGTTTTGTTGAGTAAACAATAAAAAGAACCCCTCTACATACACACCACACATGCACACATGTATGCATACTGACTGTATCCCCTGGAAGAATTCACAGGACACCCTTCATTTTCATTAAAAGAACACTAAACTGCATCAACATCCTCAAAAATACATCTGGTTAGTGTTCTCCTTAGGGTAAAAAACACCCTCTATGGCTACTACTGAATCAAAACTCCCTGAGCCCTGTTCTACCTGAAAAGTGCTTAAAACTATCTGTGTTGTACTCCTTTGACATGAATATCCTAACAGTGTGGTATGTCATGAATATTAACTTGCTTTTTCTCCAAGGATGAATAGTGATTCTGAATAGCTGTGGAGGGCCAGTTTTGAACTGCATAGAAACTCTGTGCAGGAATGACTTGAGGTAGCACTCTTGCTAACATGCTTGGCAATCCAAGTTTGGAGGAGGCAAACTACTTCCATCAATAGAGTGACTTGCCAATAGTCAGTCCTTGAGAACACAGATGAGCACTGTAGTTCAAAGGCTCTGATTAGGTTGTAGTTTGTCTTCTGATGAGGTCTTTTTACATAATATATAACAGCAAAAGTTATTCCAATAACACCAGGATTTTTGTTTAGATTAACTAGGGCACAAAGCTCTTGAAATTATTTGCAGAAAGGTTATTAGTTTATGTAACTATTTTCATGTATTATGGGAACCTAGTTTAAATTGTGATTTGAGTATTATAAAAGAACACTGGCTTTGCAATAAAGTATGCAGTTATATCTCCTACTCTGCATCCCCTGTGTCCTGATTTCTGCAGCACTACCCATGGTCATCCATAACCGAGGTAGTTGGGGAAGGGTCCCCAACACATAGCTAAGGTCAGTCTTGTGGATGCTGCATGTCTACATGACTAGTCTTCAAATAAAGCCTACAATGCCAAGATTTAAATGGCTTCCCCTGGATGGCATAATTGTCTATGTGTTCACACACCTTGACTGGGTGAGTAAAGCAAATCCCTGTGAAATCCCACTGAGGCAGGCAGATGTGGAAGTAGACTCTTGATTTCTCCTGGAAATTGTTTTGTAAATCTGTCCTTTGCTAGTTTTGATCTCTGTCTTTCCTCTGAAATAAACAATACAAGAGCCTTTGACTTTTATGGATCCTTTCAGTGAATCCTCAAGCTAAGGTTTGGTCTTCAGAAGCATTAGCATAGTCTGTTTAATTATTACCTCCCCTAAACCATAGGAATAGATTCAGTGCTGGCTCTCTAGGAACCTGACTTGCCACATAACTGGTCATGGATCACACTGCCCACATGTAAAGCCATTCTGCACTAAGGGCTATATTCCAAATTTTGATAGAGTTGGGGGCAAGAGTGTTGCTGAACCTTGGCTTTCAGACTCATGGAATTTCACATCCCATGCTTAAAAGGAGACTGCCTCAAAGAAATAGCTTATGACCTAGTTATAGTTAGCTTTATCAGGAAACCTGACAAGCTTGAGCCACCTGAAAAGGAAGTCTCAGTTGAGAAACTTCACATGTCATAGTGTCCTGCAGTTGTGGCTTCATGGAATTAATCAGTCTTGATTATTAATTGAAGCAGGAGAGCCCAGACTACTACGGGGGATACCATCCCTAGGTAGGTGTTCCCACACATGTGAGCCTGTGAGCAAGCCCAGAGTGTGAGCCAGCAAGTAGTGTTCCTCCATGACTTCTGCCTTTGAGATCCTGCCCTGAGGTGGACATAGTGGTGGGAGATTAAAGAAACCATTCCTTTCCCTGGGTTGCTATTGGTCAAGGTGTATTAGGATAACAGAAAGGAAACTAGGACAGCATATGAGTAATATTCTAGAATACCTGACACTCTTGTCTGACAACCTCATGTCAACATGCCCACACAGATATGCAATGCAGATACACTAATAAGTAAATAAATAAACACATAGATGATAGATAGATAGATGATAGATGATAGATAGATAGATAGATAGATAGATAGATAGATAGATAGATAGATAGATAGATAGATAGATGATAGATACATGCATGCATGCATGCATACATACATACATACATAAATGGAAAGTGTTATAAAATGAAATGTATCAGTTACTCAGCTCTAAACCTAATCTTCAAATTACCCTGAATTAATTTTTTTCTGGTCAACTTTGCTGTTCTCCAATTGCTATGCCACAAGTGCCCATGAGTGTAGTCATTATTGTCTTCACCTTTCACTGCCAGGGTATGTGGTTTCACTCATAAACCATGATCACTTGCCTCTGGCTCATAGTCCAAGGCTCATTGTTTTACAATCAGTTGCTCCTTCTCCATAATTGTTATTTCCTCCGATTCTATGAAAAAAAAAAACAAACTAAATGCCAAAATGTTTCTATTTCATCACTCAAAATAAATAACATGACATGAATTTTCTTTATGGTAGGGTAAAATTCTCACATTCTTTTATCTGATTTTCCCTTTTCACATATCATTCAACAAACTTTTTCTGAATGATAAAATCCTAGGATTTTATTGTTTTATGATACTATAGAAAATTACCTCCAGTGTCATGTACATAATTGATGTCCTTGTCTGTTTATGTGCTTGGAGCCAATTATGACAAAAAATCTGGAGAGATTTCCCTACTCTCATCTCATTGCTAAATCCACAAACAGATTGCTGAATTTCATATAAAATTTTTAATTTGGTCTTTGCGCTATATGGTTGTAACTAGCGTTCATAGCACCACTGAATACCTCTGACCTAGAGTCTCTACATCTGTTCTTGAAACAAAAGCATTAACAATTATTCTCAAACCTCTGATTTTCTGTGTTGAATATTATTCTGAAAGCACTGTTCTAAGACACCTTGATTCCATTTTTTTAAACTTATTTATTTTATACGCATTAGTGTTTTTGCTATATGTCCGTGTGAGGATGTTGGACCTGTGGAACTGGAGTCACAGACAGTTGTGAGCCCTTGATTCAATTTTTAAGACAATCTAATCTTTTATCATTCTATAATCAATTAATTGGATTTGTGTAAAATACAAATTTGAAGACAATTTCTTCTAAGAAAACTTCACTCTGGCCTTCATGCTTGGTTAGTCAGCATTCTAAATTTTAAGGCAATTAAATGTGATGTTAGTTGGATAATAGCCTTATGATATATATCACCTCCAGTCATCTTGTCTTTAATTTTCATGGTACAGTTTCATACTGCTCTCAACGTCCATTACTACAAATTCTAAAGATCTTATGTTATACTAAAAAGGAAGAAAGGGTGAGTTGGAAGAATGCAGGGAGTGAAGAAGAGAGTAGAAACAAGGACCAATAAGAGGAAATGAAATAGAAAAAACAGTAAATTTCCAAACTTATGTGTTCCTAGCTTCAAATAAGTTGTTCTCTTAAATCCCAAAATCTCCACCTCAAATACACACACACACACACACACACACACACACACACACACACACACACAATCACTCACAGATAAGCAAACACACACAAATGCACATATATAGCCACTTACAAAGTGACACACAGATGCTTGCATACATACATACACACAAGCACTCACACACATGCAGACACACAGACAGCAAAGACATTCATACACACATGTGGCATGGGAGAATTGTGTGTATTCTGTCAATCATGTTTTAAGTAAATGCTGATTGGCCAGGCAGGAAGTATAGGCAGGAAAACCAGACAGGAAGTAGAAATGATGCAATGAGAACAAAAGAATTCTGGGAAGCAGGAAGCTCCCTCCGCACTCCTGCCTAGACTCCAAAGAAACAAGATGTGAGCTGCCCTACTGAGAAAGGTACTGAACCATGTGGCTAGCATAGATAAGAGCAATGGGTTAATATAAGCTATAAAATCTAATATGTATCTTGAGCTAATGAGCCAATCAGCTTTATAACTTATAGAGATCTCTGTGTGATTTTCTTTGGGGCTTGCTGGCTGTGGGGTATCAGGTGGGACAGAAACCCCAACAAGCAGGCCCCGTTCGTGTTACACACATGCAAGCTAAACTCCTACAAACATGAGCACACACACATACATAAAGAAACACCCTTGGATAGCCACTGTTATGCTTCTCTAAACAGTATATTGAATGTATCAGGACTCCCAAAAGACTCATTGTTCTTGTTAGATACAATACAGATGCTAGGGTTACATGTATAGATGAGCATCTATGTAGGGAGGCACCATTTACTAGTCAAGGAAAAAGGCTTCAAACATCCACCTTGCTGGTACCTTCATTTTAGACTTCCATATTTCAGAACTGTAAGAAAATCAGTTTCTGCATTTGTGATCCACTCAGTCTGTAGTAACTTTAGAAAATGAAGGTAAGGTTTTAGTTCCCTGATAGTCAAATGCACTAGAATTTTGTTGCTAACAAAGGAAATAACATGACAGAGATTTAGAACAAGGAACATGTATTTGACTCTATCTTTGCATCCAACTATGCCACTGAATTGATTCCTTGGGAAAATGTATAAATCCCACTGGTCAGAAGACAGGAATTCTGGTTCAGAGAAATCATGCACATGGAAGTGATAACAGTGATTTCTCTGTCAGATGATGAAGAAATATAACATGTGTAATTGCTCATTTTGTCCACTTTTATGTGCTTTGTGTGCATATATTTATGCAGGTGCGAGTACACATACATGCAGAGACCCGAAGTCCATACCAGAAATTATCACCCGTGTTCTTCACCTTATTCAATGAGACAGAGTCTCCTGATCATACCCTGAGTTCTCCCTGTGGTCATCTTCTGAAGCAGGTCACTCAGATGACCTCCTATTGCCACTTCCCAAGACTGTAACTGCAGAAACCTGCTATGCCCACCTAGAACTTTACATGGTTTGGTTGGGATTCAGACTTAAGTCCTTGTACTTAGTAAACAAAAGTTACTAACTTAATTTGCCATAATTCTTAACACGATGAATATATTCTTTCAAAGTAAGTTTTTAATTTTCTGAAACAGCATAGCAAATTTTACAAACACCACAGTTTCTCTCTTAGGCTTCTTACATCTGTCTATCATGTTATTGTTTTGCAGTAAAGACTTGTTAGGTATTTTTTATTAAAGATAAATATTAATTTAATTAAGAACATTTTGTAAACCCAATGAAATAAATGTTCTTCATGTCAATGTCAATTAGCTGTTTTATCTACTACTTTCTCATAGCAACAAGAAAATAATATTGAGCTTGCAACAGTTTAAAAATTGGAGCAGGAGTTACAATATCATTTTCAAGAAAAACTGAAGAGCCGGGTGGTGGTGGTGCGTGCCTTTAATCCCAGCACTCGGGAGACAGAGGCAGGCGGATCTCTGTGAGTTTGAGACCAGCCTGGTCTACAGAGCTAGTTCCAGGACAGGCTCCAAAGCCACAGAGAAACCCTGTCTCGAAAAACAAAAACAAAAAAAAACTGAAGAAAGCAACCAGTGACAGATTTGCAGTCTGAACCTGAGGTTAGCACTGAGCAGCCATGGTTAGAATTGGAAACACCACCTGCTTCCCTTTCAGCAATCACTTGAGAGAAAGCAAACACAGAGGAGCGTGCTTAAGCACATTGGGGGCATGGAAGTGGCAGTCAAGCACGCTGCAGAAAACAAATGGTTGCAAGTGATGCAGGACTTCAGGGAGATGTTCATCCATCCATTACAAAAGCATCCCCACTTGCTATTTTCTTTTCAACCAGTGAAAAGATGGAAATTACTTCTCGATCTTCATATGGAGACACAAGTAAGGAGATCTAAAGTCATCCAAATGTAGAAACTATGACAGTTTATTAACATTGTAACTAGACAAATGCTTGAAACAAATTGCATCATTACTGGTTTATATATATTCATAGTTTCCAATAAATTAATGTTAATATTGGATACTACTTGATTTTATATTTTTGAGGCATGCTGCAATTTACTTTTTATTTTCTGAAAATATGGCATTATTAAATGTTGTAATTATTTTAAGTACATTACTACTGAATGTATTATGCATCATATCTTACCTGAGCTTTCCCCATCTCCTGTTTCAGCAGCTGATGTTGTGATGACTACCTCCACATGGCATATAAACAGGAAGATAAAGCAAACAGAGCATCTCCAAGCAACCTTTGCTCCTGCCTCAAATCTGTGCATTGATACCATGGGTGAAGCTACATGTTGATTACCAAGCCTCAACACAGACCTGTGTGTAGAAGGTGCAGCAAGCTGTGTTCCTGCCGCCTGGCTCCCGGCCACCTGGCTAGCTTATGCCCCCAAATAACAACACACAAATTGTATTCGTTTAAATACTGCCTGGCCCATTATATCTAGCCTCTTCTTGTCTAATTCTTACATCTTGATTAACCCATTCCTATTAATGTATGTAGCACCACAAAGTGGTGGCTTACCAGGAAAGATTCAGCATGTCTGACCTGGTGGCTGGATCCATGGCGTCTGACCTCACTTCCCTTCTTTCCAGCACTCTGTTCTGTTTACTCCACCTACCTAGTTTTCTGTCCTATCAAAGGGCCAAGGCAGTCTCTTTATTATCCAATGAAATCAACACAAAACAGAAGAACCTTCCACATCATCTGGACAAGAACAGTGTTTGTTGTGCAATGGAATGATTCTTCAACTGGCTTCATTGAATTGATTCTCTCCTTGTCAGCTTCACCTAAGACAATTCTAAGTAGCTTCTTGTTAGATGGTCTAACAAGAGAGGTCAATGTATTTTATTTAGCAGTTAGTTCTTAAAAAGCAACTGCCTTGCTAATACATCCCCAAACCTAAGAATATCCTTAATCTCGAGAAGTTCCCTTATTGCTCAGGATTGCTTTGGCTATTCTGGGTTTTTTTGCTTTTCCATATGAAGTTGAGTGTTGTTTTTCCTTTTGAGGTCTGTGAAGAATTTTGTTGGGATTTGGATGGAAGTTGCATTGAATCTGTAAATTGCTTTTGGTAAGATTACCTTTTTTACTATATTAATTCTACCTACCCAAGATCATGGGAGATCTTTCCATTTTCTGGTGTCTTCTTAAATTTCTTTCTTCAAAGATTTAAAATTATTGTCATAATTCACAACCCCAGAGAACATAGACAACAAAGAGGATCCTAGATACATGGATCTAATCTACATGGGAAGTAGAAAAAGACAAAAATCTCCTGAGTAAGTTGGGAGCATGGGGACCGTGAACAAGGGTAGAAGGGGGGGCAAGAAAGGGAGGGGAGTAAAGAAAATTGTGTAGTTCATTAAAAATAATAAAAAAGACACCGAACCAAAAACAAACAAACAAAAAGAATCTTATT
>NW_004949098.1:9854410-9862511 GCF_000317375.1 Microtus ochrogaster
CCAGGCCCCCCCAAAGCCAGCACGTGCAGTAGGATAAAAAACCCATTGCCATTGTTCTTGAGTTCTCTGTAGTCCTCATTGTCCGCTATGTTCAGCAAGTCCGGTTTTATCCCTCTTAAGATGGCACACAAGTCCAGCATCAGGTTTTGCTTTATATTGAAGTTAGATTATAAGAATTGTCTTCATGCATGGAGCTTTAAAACCAAACACTAATGCACTCATTCAATACATTCAAGAAAACTTGGTAAATTATCTACCCAGACACACTTGTGAGACACTAGTCACACACATGTATTGTTCAAAGTCTGTGAAGTCTGAGAATATCACCCTGTTCCAATAAGCTTTCATCCCTTAGAATGCATCTGAAGCAGATACAGAGGTGATGATAATAAAGAAAATATAAACTCATTACTATATGCTATACTCTCTGCTGAGTTCATAAATATTATGTTTGTTCCTCATATTTAACCCAGGGTTTGTTATTATTGCCACTTTATATTTTAAAATGAGATATGGGGCTGGAAAGATCTCTGAGAAGTTAAAATAGCCCTTGCTGCTCTTACAGATAACTGGAATTCAGTTCCCAACACCTATGGTCAAGTGGCTCACAACTTTATTAACTCCCATTTCAAGGAAACTGTTATGTTCCTCTGGCCTCTAGGGGCACCATCATGTATGCAGAGCACATAAACATGTGCAGGCAAGAATTCATATAATAAAATAAAAATAAATAAATACAGAATTAATTTCAAAAGATTAAAAAATGTCTTTGAAAGTGCTACATAAAAATACTTTCAAGTTCAAGAAACAAACTTGCATCCAAAATTCAATGTAAATATCTGTATAAAAATAATATAGTCATTAGTCAATTAATGATGGATTTGATTATAGAAAATCATCATTAGATAAATTTATCATGGTAAAAAAAACATGGTGGTATATACCAAATACAAACTGTGATGGCATAACCTACTATATGCCAAGGCTACAAAATAATTACTTTGGTATTGCCTAATATCCTATGAGCCATGAAGAACACAATAGAACAAGAGTGGCAGTTAAGTATAAGAAGTGTGAAGTTAGTGCCAAAAGAACCCAGAGCACAGCATTTTAGTAAAGTTTTTAAATAGAAAGAGGGCATTTTAAGATAACATCCACAAATGGTAAAGTTAGGACATAGGCTAGAGACTATTTTCACAGGAAAACATCATGCACCTGTGCATAATTGTATTTCTGTGTTTTCCCACAGAGAAGCAGGATGTGTTTACAGCAGCATCTCCACAAATGTGCAAATATGGGATCTCTGTGGCCACATCAGCCAGCAGAATAACGAATGATACATGAAAGACAAGAAAGCACGTTGGGGTCAACACCAGTGTGTGATATAACATTGCCTGTTGATCAAGATGTCATAATTTGATTGCTTATTGTAATGTAAAATTGTAGCAAACTTAATTATAGGTCACATGGAAGCAATTGGTAGATTTTAATAAATTGTGTATTTTTCAATATAATGGTATATGTTTTATCTTAACTCTGGGAAATGATTTTTGGCATCCTTGAAAATGCAGAAGGAGGTTTGATCTTACATTTGCATGCTTTAGAAAGGAGTGCGGAGAAGAAGCCTAAAGAGAATTCAAAATAAAAGGCTCAGCATGGCTACTTACAATTCTGTCTGCAGATGTAAAAGTTAATAATAATAAAAGGTGCAGCATAACTGTCCTGGTCAGAATTATACAGAATGGTAGTTTCGGTGTGGGTTGAGCATTGGGTATGGAGTATGGTGATGAAGAGAAGTTCTGGTGAAATTCCTCTTGCTAAATGTTTTCTTACCCATTGTGAAAACACATTGGAAGACAGGAGTGAATTATTGGGAGAATCCCATAGAGGGGTCAGTACAGCTTTAAATCAGAGAAACGAGGGAAATAAAACATGGCATGAGAAATGGAGGGCAAAGGGAAGGCCTACACTTAGAAATGAAGGAAGTTCTACAAACCATAAAGCCAACAATCCCATCACTGCTAAATGAAGAGTCATGTTGCCCTGCCCTTGTAACTGAGGCCATATCTAATTTAATGCCTTGTGTTTCAATTCCCATGGTCATAGATAGCCTACAAATTTAGATAAAATATATAGAAAGTAGACTATAAAACAGGCTAGTTTCAGAGATGACATTCAGACACCAGTACACAAACAAAAATATTATTTGCCTTTAGTTACCAGATGAGAAGTGGCAAGGATGGTAACACCCATCATATTTATTCTGGTTTTACTGTTTATTTTGCATACATATATTATATTACATGTGTACAGAATATATTGCTTATATATGAATTTGTATTGTATGTATATACATATGTGTATGCTAAAAGTTCTTCAGAAATACCTCCCCAACACTATCCTTCTCAAAATCTTTCTCTTCTATTCTTGAAATAAAATGGATGATGGTCAGAGAATTTTTCCATTGGCAAAAATTCTACAAATAAAAATATTCAAGATGGCTAATATCAGGAAATTCACCTGTCAGCTAGAGGATTCAACAAGCTCTAAACCTTTGTCTCTTGAGATGACAGAAACAGAATTATCTGCTGGGTTCTTTCAAACTTAGCAGGGTTTGCTGAAGTGTGTCCTGCTGAGAGTTACAGCAGTCACCAGCCTGCTGGTCAATGTTTACATTTTTATCTTTTAAGTTTTTCAGTCTCTCTTTATGTAGCTGTATGGTGCCTGAAACAGTCTCTCTAACTCCTGAACTGTGAGAATGCACTGTTATGTTTCACTATTTTAGCCAGCCTAAGGGTAACAACTGGGGTCTACACTGAGAAGAAAAGTGATGACGGGATGCTTCTTCTATATTCAGCAACAAACATGAAATCCCTGCCTGGGGGCACTACCATCTTCTAGATTCTGCCAGTACTCAGATTCTCCTGCACCTAGAGATACTTAAAAACATTTGATCGTTTTAGTATTTCCATTTTTGTTTTTCTTTGTTTGGATGGTTTGTTTTTGTTGCTGTTGTTGTTAGGCTGGTTTTTTTTTTCTTTGTTTATTTGGATGGTTTGTTTTTTCTCTTTTTTTGGATGCTGGTGTTGCACTTAAATTATGTATGCCTGTGGTGCACACACGTGCACATACATGCCATCACCTATCACAAGCATGTGGTAGTCAGAGGATAACCTGTGGAAGTCAGTTCTCTAGCTCTCTCATTTTATACAAGAAGTAAGGCTTGGTGGCATGTACCCTGGCCCACTAAGCCTGCTCACTGGTTCTTTGTTTGGTGTTTCAGATTGTTTTGGAAGAAGATTGACCTGACCTCCAACATCATTACAGCAGATGTATTTCGAATGCAGTTACATTATGAAACTTTCATTAAACTTGTGAGTGGGAGGAAAGTTACAACTAATACATAAAAATGATCACTTCAAAGTATTTGCAGATAGGAATGAGGAAACAAAGTATAAGACTTTCTCTGCAACCTCATTCAAATAAACTAATAATAAAATAATGGGGCTGACATATATCCTAAGAGCTGTCACATCACTGCCAGCATCTAGCATGGCTTGAACCTCTATCCTGTCTTATCAAACACCTCAGGGTAGGAATGAGGACCAAAAGGTACTGCCTAATCATAGTTCTATTAAGCAATGAGGAGCGAGGCATATGAAACACTTTGAAAAAATATTTAATTTCTAAAGGGAAGGTAATTAAATCTATTTGGAGATGTAGGATACTATTTTTCTTATTCATAGAACAGTGCTTCGTTCATCTCAGTTGTTTGTAAAAGGTCAAATGAGTGATGGCTGGTGTTTGCTGCTTAAATGTATTCAATGCAAAGTCTCTGGAGATAGATGTCGGGCAAGAAATGAAAGCCTATAGAAAAAAAATGACTGAAAATCTTGATATGGCCTTTAATTTGACCAAATCATGTGACATTTGAATGGGTCTTTTGTTTATATTTTCCAGTAGCTTGTTTCCCTATAGAAGTCGTATTTAAATGCATTTCTTATTTTATTTTAGAATACTCACATCCATTATTAGCAAACCAAAAATTTTGAGCCTCGGCTACTGGTATTAATTATGACTAATTTGTCATTCGTTCCCTGGGTTATGTCTTTCAATTCCAAATGTAATCCTGAGACATTTAGAATACTGTCTTATTCCCAGGTACCATTTTATATGTTCATTTACAATAGAGTTATATGTGGGAGATTTTGTCTAAGAAAAATTTATACATCAATATTTTTAAAACTCCAACAACTACTACTAAACACTGGGATATATAAAAAGCTCTAAAACTAAGCCATACTGAACTCACATTATAAATCTTTGATATTATTTATACTAGAAGTAATGTATCATTGTCCTGATGGTAAATTAAAGTTTAAGATATTTAATGTTATAAAATCAGAAATATTAGTGGATTATTAATCAATTTATTTCTTTAAGCATTGTTAAGATTTTTAGACATTTCTGAAGAATATAGTAAAGGGGAGAGATAAACTTTAGTTTCTGAAAGTCTTAGTTAGGGTTTCGATTGCTGCAACAAAACATCGCAACCAAAAAGCAAGTAGGGTAGTGAAGGGTTTAATTGGCTTACACTTAAACTTCATTGTTCATAGTCAAAGGAAGTTAGTACAGGAACTCACTCAGAGCAGAAAGTTAGAGGCAGGAGCTGGTACAGAGGCCATGGAGGGGTGCTGCTTACTGACTTGCTCCTCATTGCTTAGCCTGCTTTCTTATAGAACCCAGAACCATCAGCCCACAATATGCTTCCATCAATCACCAATTAAGCCCCAAAATATGGAGACATAGTAATGAGATAAAAATTTTGAATTGATAAAATTTGAAGCTCCTGGCTACTCAGACATAAAATAAAATTTTCTAGATTGGAAAAATTATTCTTGGTTAATGAATCCTTGGAGAGAGCCATTGGAATGGAGATTTGGCTGTCCTTGGATTGTTGTTGGAAACTTGCCTTACACTGTAAGGGCTGTACCTCAGAACAACTGCAGACTTTATGTTTCAAAGGTCAGAGGTCCTGTTTTCTATACTATGTGTGACTCAAATCTATCTCACCATTGCTCCTTTGCATCAGATCAACTCAGATGTTCCCCCAAATAGTCCTATCATGTTAAAAGAAAATGAAACAGTGTGGGACAATTGATAAAGAAATAGGTTCTATTATGCCATTTAACTTAATAATTTTATCTTTAAAAACATTTTCCTATCTTTACATGCTGAAAAGATTAACTTTAAAGGGTTTGATTCGAAAGTAATATAGGAAGAAAAGAATTTTTAAAAGTTGTAACATTTTTCTAATAATTCATAGGTGATTCGGGGCTGTGGGTATTCATACTTTTCTGTATTAGTTTACTTTTCTCCTTGATAGGAAAAAAACAGTTCACAGAAATATCCTGAAAGAAGAGAGATTTGTTTATGTTTACCATTTCAGAGGGTTTTATCTACACTTGCCCTAACTAACCAGATACCAAAATCTTCTCCACCACCCAATAATGCAATCAGATTAATACAAATTAATCTACTGACTAAATCAGAGTCCTCCAGAACCACACAAGTCCTCAAAGACTCAAGCAAGCAACCAGAATATCAGAGCAAGTGGTTCTGGTGTTAATATGCAAACCACAATGGTATCTGATATGTGAAGTACAAACTGCAGAGCATTGTTTGACTCACTCTGTTCCTATGCACACTGGACAAATATTTTGAACATAAATTTAGAGGAGTTAGTTGATTTTATTAAAGTCAGGATGAAAATATTTATCCTGAAATGTTGGAATGAGCATATGTAAAAAAAGGGTGATCCAATAAGCTATTAGGCTTCATGATGCATATATTTCTGGGTATCGGCAAGTTCTAAACGATATGAGAGTTAACAGGCATTGAAAAAAAAATTCAACAAGGTTTTGTCAATTATCTATATTGTCATGAAAGTGTTGAGGGAAATGAGAATAAAGGATCAATAAAGTAACACCAAATGGAAAAATAAATGTCTAAAGAGTAAAGGTATGAATAGGAAAAAATAAAGAAGCAAAATCACTTCAAGGTTGTGAGAAGACAATGCCTAAGTGTCAAACACCCTTATTATTGCAGGAATTGCATGCAATCTCCTCTACTCACATTTTTTTCTACTGTTTTTCCTAGACATCTGTATTTTAATACAGTCACCAGAAAGACTTCTCTTTTATATTTTAAATTTTTGTTCATTTTAAATCTTTGTCATAAATATATTATGATTTTAAACTAATATTTAATTATTTGAGAATTTCATATCAATGTTAATTGTTTACAATTCCTGTACTATCTACTGCTCTCAAATCCAACCTCTTTACCTTCACACTTCTACCCACCCATGATTGAGAATGGTTTACTTTTTCATCAGATCCAGTTAGTCTCACCTGTCTGCTATTGAGAGTGGCAACCAGCCAAGAAGTGTGGGCCAAAGGTCACACAGGTGTAGGGAGAATGGATCCTTTGGTTTCATCCTACCTAGCTAGCTTACACCCGAAATAACCACAAAGAAATTGTATTAATTAAATTACTGCTTGGCCCATTATCTCCAGCCTATTATTGACTAACTCTTACATCTTGATTCAACCCATTTCTAATAATCTGTATAACACCACGAGGCCGTGGCTTACTGGAAAAGATTCCAACCAGTGTCAGTATCAGGAAGGACTTTCATGGCATCTACCACACTGCCCTTCTTCCCAGCATTCAGTTCTGTCTACTCCACCTATCTAAGTGCTCCCCTATCAACCAATGAAAGCAACACATAGACAAAAGTACCTCCCACACCATCACACTATTAATGAAAGCTAATTCTCCCTCTCTCAGGAGCTATCAAATATCAATAGACCCTTAGCTAGTGTAAGGACTTCTTGCCTATCTTGCGTCCTCCATGCTGGAATTTGTCTGAATTGAGCTTTTATAGCTTTCATGTTTGTAGTCACAACCACTGTGAACTCATACATGCATCATCTCACTGTGTTTAAGAACTCAGTTTCCTTGAAGTTATTCACTACCTTCCCATCCATGAAGTTTCCTGAGTCTTAGGGGAAGTGGTGTGTTATACATGTTCTTTTGGGGCTCAGCACTTCCCAATTTCAATCTTTTTACCCAGTTTAAAGGTTCATTGATTTCCTCTGATAATTTGTGTATGAAATGTCCCTGAAAATGCTCAAGTGCTATAAACTCTTTGATGTTAGCCTTTAGCACCATTAGGAGGTAAGGAGAGGTGCTTAAAATGGACTTTAATGTAAAAAAACTAGGTCACTGAGCTTTCCCATGAAGGACCACACCCCTATTCACTCTCTCCTTCCAGATACTGTAAAGTGAGTGGTGTTATTCCACAAATAATCCCTGCCATGGCCCAAAGCAATAGGTTAGTTACCAAAGGGATCCATCTCTGTTTTCATTATCCAAGCAGCAAAGAATATTCCCCTTTCCAAGGTTATTACTTCTGGCATTCTGCTACTATGGCATAAATAATGCTCATTTCCCAAATCTAAGTGATACTAACTTAAAATTAAAATGATTTAGTAGCTTTAGTGCTTCAATTTTGTGTATATTCATGAGACTTTTAAGTTATGTTTCTGTCAACACTTGGTGCTTTTAAACAGATGAACTAATAGATGTTAAAATTAAAAGCTATTAAATTGTAGAAAATTTCTTAAATAAATCTGTAAGATCTTAAAATAAAGGTTTTAGAATATTTATAAGTTAGCATCATTTACATTTCTGAAGGTATTAAAGTATAAACATTTAGGGTACTCTACTTGAAACTTTCTAGGCTGCAAATTGTTACAATTATTTGCTTATTAGTGTGCTTCACATAATAAATTATAACCACCATGTATATGTATACTGAATAGTAATTATAATTATCTTCTTTGTTGCCTAGATCATCATGAAACCCACAATGAAAGTCTAATTAAGTATTTTATGAATAGTAGGTAAGGAAAATATACACTTATTATAGATATATGATTAATATATAGGTAACTGATGGTAGGTAGGTAGATGATAGATAGATAGATAGATAGATAGATAGATAGATAGATAGATAGATAGATAGATGATAGAT
>NW_004949098.1:9862611-9864895 GCF_000317375.1 Microtus ochrogaster
ATAGATAGATAGATAGATAGATAGATAGATGATAGATAGATAGATAGATAGATAGATAGATAGATAGATAGATAGATATAGATAGATAGATGATTGAAATGCTCTTGGTTTATTTGAACAAATAAACCTGATTTCACATAAGTGCCTTGAATCACAAACATTTAAAGGCCAATCCACAGCAACAGGAACCGAATAAAAAAGATTCTGAATTGCAACATTCTTTGCAATAATTTTTATCTCAACATTTTCAACATAAAATAAAATCAGTTCTTGAAAATGAGAAAGCACCATCTCTTTTCCTGAATACCCCTTTCTCTTTATGTCAGATACATGGGGCTCAGATTCTGGATTATGATTTTGATGTCTTATTAGTGTTAATTCCTCATATCTCAAGTAACTATCTCATTAAACAGCAATTCCTTTTCATCTGTGCATTTCTGATGTGCAATTCTTATGAAACAATGTAGCATAGTTTTTCAAAGTTCAAGGTTAAAATGATAATTCAATTGCATTTACAAGGAGAATATTCCATTAATAAAGCAAAGTCATAATGAGAAAAGCTATCTCCTCCAGGTGTCACAGATGCCAGTGAAAACCAGTGTTTGATGTGGCTCATCTCTCACTGAAAAACAAGTACTAACAGACCTAAAAGGCTCAAAATCACAGGTAAATAGATTAATGAAAATATCTATGCTATAGAATACTGCAATTATTGTTTAGAATAGTAGCCGCATTATTTACAATTCAAGAGACTGAATCAAAACTATCCAGATAATATGAATTCATTTTTATTACAAAATGAATATAGTTACATTAATGAAAAACTTGTTAAGTATCCTAGTTAGGATTGTTATTGCCATGATGGAACATTATGTTAAAAAGCAAGCGGAAAGGAAAAGGGTTATTTGGCTTACACCTCCACATTGTAGTTTATCAGTGAATGAAGTCAGGACAAGATCTCAAACAGGGCTGGAATATAGAGGCAGGAGCTGATGCAGAGGCCATGAAAGGATGCTGCTTACAGACTCTTCTGACTTGCTCATCCTGCTCTCTTATAGAGCCCAGGAACATCAGCCAGGGATGGCACCATCCGCAATTGATTGGGCCCTCCCCCATTAATTAAAATTAAGAAAATGCCTTATAGACTTGCCTATACCTTGCTATTTTATAGATATTTTTTTACTTATATTCCATCCTCTCAGAAGACTTTAGCTTGTGTCAGGTCGATATAAAACTATTCAGCACAGTGAGAATGTACTGTGACAATTAAATAAAGTTCTAGGCATATAGAGACAGCCTAAAATACAGGACCCTAAAATTGTGCTGTTTACCTAGATCATTTCTACTGCAAAGAAATGTTCAAATTATGATGACTATTAGCCCATTCATTGAACAGAATGTTTCTGCTAGTTTGTATTTGCTTTAATTGATGGTCAATAACAATACTGAAAACATATACCAGTATGTACCTAATATGTAATGACTGTCAGAATGAGCATGGCTAATATACCCATTATTTTATTTTTGTGCTGGGAGTTGTGTTTGTTATTTTTCTGTTGTTGAGATGAAATACCATAACCATGCAACTCACAGGGAAAAAAAAGATTTTACTTTGACTTACTGTTTCATAGGGAAGGTCCACAGGACAGCAGAGTCATGGCAGCATGCAAGGTAGAGCGATCACACCTTCAACCACAGTCAACCACAAACATGAAGCAGAGGGTGAAGTGAAAGCAGGGCAAGGCTATCAATTCTCAAAGTTCAACCACAGTGATTCCTTCAGCAATGCTGTACCCCCCAATTACCTCCCACACATTGTCACCAACAGGGGAACAAGTTCAAATATCTCAGTCTATGGTTTGAAATAGGGAACATTTCTAATTCAATCCATCATGGGAATATTCAAAAATCTTCCTATTACCTGTTATAAAATGTAATAGTTGTCACCCATAGTCATGCTACTGACATATAGCACATTAGGGATTATTGCCCATGTTTAACTGCATGCATGCTCCCTTTAACATCCTTTCTATTCAGCCTTCTGCTATAATCTTCTTAGCTGCTATTCGATAACGTGACTGTAAGACCAATGTTTTCCAAGCTTTAGCATATAAATAAGAATGTCCAGTATCGGATACAAGATCAACTCCAAAAAATCAGTTGCCTTCCTATACATTAAGGATAAGGAAGCAGAGAGGGAAATCAGAGAAGTATCACCTTTCACGATAGCCACAAATAGCATAAAATATCTTGGGGTAACTCTGACCAAGGAAGTGAAAGATCT
>NW_004949098.1:9866353-9867917 GCF_000317375.1 Microtus ochrogaster
TTTCTAGCCATAATTAAAGGACAGTGAGATTATAATTCTCAATTCTAGAGACGCTAAATAAGAAGGTGAATCCAAAGACAAACATATAGGCATCCCCCTGAATATTAACCTTCATCAGGCAATGAAAGGAGACAGAAACAGAGACCCAATGCAATTCAGCTGCATAAAATCATTTTTATCTAAAACTGAAAACTACCAACTCAGAAATTCATAGAACCTGACCAAAACCAAGGTACTTTTCTTTGCTGTGAACTCAGAAAGCTGTAAGTTGCAAATCTAAAGGGAAAGTTTGACAGATTTGTGGAAATAATCTTACTGGCATAGTCTATGCACAAATCTGGGATGCTGTTTATTAACAAAAAGAAAAATTCAGGTTCAAAATGACTTCTGTCTTCACTCTGAAATCCAGCTGGGGAAGAAATAACTGTAGATCTACTTGGAGTTATGCAATTTAATTTTCAGTAAGTGCTTACAACTTCCCAGCATGACACTGCTGAATATCAGGCAAACATTGCTATGAACAGTTCCAAAACCTTAGCTGGCATTTATTGTAGGAAATATGGAAGAACATGGGATTTAATCCTAAACTAAAATTAATCTGAGTTTAACTGTAAACGTTGGACTTATTCTTTTAAAATGGCATAAGGAAATTGATATTTGTAGAATATATGATATACATATGTGTATGTTTCTGTGTGTATGTATGTGTCATGTGTTTGTGTAGATATGTGTGTGTGCGTGCATGTGTGAGTGTGTGTGTATCTGTATCCTAGGATCAACTGTGAATAGATGTCACTCTTGCCATTTCTAATGAAGATGTTTCAGAGAATATTAGTGTTAAAATGGTAATAAATTGAATTTAACATAATTATTTATCTTTGAAAGATGTCTCATTATGAGAGTATGATTTGTCTCTGTAACAGACACTGGTTTCCTAGAGGAGTATCTAGGACTAATTAATACATATCAATCTGGAGCTACAAAGATCATTTACAGCCATCAGTCAAAATAAGTAATAGACTCTATATTGGTGCCAGATTGTTTTCAGAACTATCCATGAAGGTCAACATCAGAAACTGTGGAATGTATACTTTTTTCATATATGTTAAATAATCCTAAAAGTGTAGTTTTAGACAAAAGTTTCCATATGACTATTTTTCTTTTGGTCTATTAAGACAAGTCTTGCTATGTATTCCAAACTAGCCTTGACTTACTATGTAGCTGAGCCTGGGCTTAAACTTATCTTGCCTCTCTCTCATGAATGCTGAGGTCACAGCATGTGCCCTTATGACAAGCTACATTTTGTTGATCTTACTTTCTAGTAAACCTGTGGGAGTACATTGTGAACTTCTTGTGTATTTTAATTCTTTGCTTAGAAAACATAGTCATCTTTTTGGGTCTGGGCTACCTCACTCAGGATAGTGTTTTCTATTTTCATACATTTGCATGAAAAATTCGAGAAGTCATTGTTTTTTACCGCTGAGTAGTACTCTAATGTGTATATATTCCACACTTTCTTCATCCATTCTTCCATTGAAGGACATCTAGGTTGTTTCCAGGTTCT
>NW_004949098.1:9868482-9870345 GCF_000317375.1 Microtus ochrogaster
ATGGTGGACAATGAGGGCCGCTGAGAAGCCAAGGACAATGGCACTGGGTTTTGATCCTACTTCATGTTCTGGCTTTGTGGGAGCCTAGCCAGTTTGGATGCTCACCTTCCTAGACCAGGATGGAGTGGGGAGGACTTTGGACTTTCCACAGGGCAGGGAACCCTGACTGCTCTTCAGACTAGAGAGGGAGGGGGAGAGGAGTTGGGGGAGGGGGAGAGGAGTGGGAGGAGGCTGGAGGTAAATGGGAGGCTGGGAGGAGGCGGAAATTTTTTTTATTAAAAAAAAGAAAAAAAAGAAAAAAGAAAACATAGTCATTATAGACATATGATGGTCTTTATTACTGTTTTGTTTTATTTTTATGTATACATTATATTCCTGACTTCCACCCTCTAATGTTTCTCAGATTCTGGCCATGGCTAAATGCTTGTGCACAGATGTTCAAAGTTTAATGATTTTAAGTCACTTCTTAACACAGACCCACAGGAATATGCGAGATTTCTAAAGTTACACTGGATTTCATTTGCCAAATACAAATTCATGGATGGATCACCATCACAAAACTCAGTATTGCATCAAAAGAGATCGAAAACACAAATATAAAAATGTCTGTTAAATGGAGCCATACCTGTTTTATTTTTCAGTGTAAAAGCTGTTTATTCAAACATTTTGAGGCCTGTGTTTTGGTTTTGGCTTTGATTTTTATACTCATTGTATCTCATTAGCATTGACTTCTGGGTGTGGAGTCATCCTCTAGGAAAACCTATCAGTAGCCACATCTCCAAAGAAAAATAACTCTCCCTTTTCCAGGAGTCATTAGCGACAAATAGATATTTTGTGAAAATGTCCACTTGTCTTGATTGAGGGAGACATCATGGGGCTATTGAGAAATCTGGCACTAGGGAAATTCCCGGGAATCCACAAGGATGATCCCAGTGAAGACCCTATGCAAGAGTAGAAAGGGTGCCTGAACTGCTCCTCCCCTATAATCAGATTGATGACAGACAAAGCAAGATGTTAACCAACACATCTGTAGTCACTAGAGCTATGAACCATGTAAGATAATAAAATAATAAATTTGATGATGTTGTAGAGGCTGTACATGAAAGATAGAAATTCCTTTGGATCCACAGTTGGGGGTGGGCCACATATTCTGTGAGTTTTCTGTAAGAACCTTACCAGATTTTCTTTGTGATGTACCAAGAGAACTCATCATGTTACTGAAAGGGAAGGCATAATATAACAGGAGGAGGAGCTGTGCTCGTTGGGGTTTCTGTCCCGCCCTGTCCCCCAGCCGTTTAGTCCCAGAGAAAATCACACAGAGAGTCTACATTAGTTATAAAACTGAATGTCCCATTAGTCACATTTCTGAAATGTCTCCAGGAAAGCCTTCCTTTCAAATTCCTACTCTACAATAAAAAAATAATTATTGAAAAATTATCTCACCCCATGGGAATCAATAAAAAGAAATTCACTTCAGAGGTCTTTGGCCTGAGCAGCACTTACCACTAGCTTAAACTGACTGATAGGCATGAAATTATCCAACCAAAAATATTTATATACTTTTTGTTTATTTAAATGTATTCTTGTAATGGCGTAAATGAGTGCAGACAGATTGTAAAAATATATACAGCTTTAATGGGGAAATAGACTTACAGAACCACCGTTCCCGCGGAGACCAGGAAAGCAGAAGTGAGTGCTGCAAGCACACTAGCCAGATTTATAGGTAAACATTAGCCCAAGGCAAACACACCCCCTAAGGGGCTGGACTTATCCCTACATCTCTCCTTTTTGTCTAAATAAGACAGAACTAAACCAAATACAACAATATACAATAATAACAAATAATAAATATAACAAACAATA
>NW_004949098.1:9870895-9872293 GCF_000317375.1 Microtus ochrogaster
CTGAAGATTATACTATCTATACTAAATATAATCTTTATGTATCTAAAAGACCTGATTAACCTAAAAATAAATATGACAAACATATAATTCTCAATACCTATCTAACTTGAAGACTAAAAGAATAAACAACTGTGCAATATATGAAGACAATGATCTTGAACTGTAAATAATGTCATTACATATCAAATGTAAACAGTGTTATTATATAAATAGTATCAGAGGTAGAAATGTACATTGTAATATAGTAGATGTATCAATACAATATAGACAAAGTTATAAGCATACTCTTTTACAAAAATAGAGGTAGGAACACTCACTTCAATATTCAATATATCAATATATAGGAAACAGTACCAATATAATTTTCTAAAAACAGTAATTCACAAATACCAATCATCCCCTCAAACCAGTTAATCCCCCCCCTTTTTTTTGAAAATACCCCGAATTCCATAAAATATGTCTCCATCCCCTCAACCCTAAACCAACCACTAAAAGATGTCCCTAACCCTGAGGGCAAACTCTGTTGGGAGATGTGACATCGTCCTCTAAAATTGCTTTTAGCTGACATGGGGGACGACATTCTTCTTAGGGGCTCCTGTGAAAGCAAATGATGGTAAAATTCCCAAATTAACCTTTGACCTAAGAAAATTATAACTAGTCTCTGAGGGTTTTGAGAAGGTCCATCCAGAGTCTTGTCTAAAATGTGCACCATTCTAAATTGTCTCTTGCAGTTGGTACCAAAAAACAGTCTAATTTTAGCACATAAAAAAATTCATGACGTCATAAAAACCAGATTGAGTTGATGTCGTGGGGCCCCATCTTCATCCTGAACACTTTAAAGATTACTGTATGGAAAGTTGTTGTTTGTTATGGGAAATTTAAACATTAACAACAAGGACATATACCGACATATAAAGAAAGACACAAATATGAGGAAAAGCAAAGAATGTTTATCAAGTACATAATTATTCTTATTCTGTTCCATTTCATGGCTCCAGATCTGAGACAGAAACTCTGAAATATCTCTTATCAACAGGCTTGGGATTGAAGAGGGACTGAGCCATAGTCTAGCTCCAAAACCAGCTCTACATATTTATAAAGAAATGTTTAATAAGACATATCTAAAAAAATTAATACTGACAAAATGTGTCCATCCATAAGTAATAAGATATTCAGGGTCCCTTAATTTCTTTGAAGATGAGTATTTTCCTGTGGAGATAAGAAAAGAACCCAACCTATCTGTATTTCTTACCATCAGTATGCTCGCCATCCTTGTGAATGAATTGTTATTTATCTTCTCCAAGTGGCTTCTCTTCTTCAAACCGAACCTTTATTAATTTTGACGGTATCCACAATTTTTCCTCACCTGTGGAGATAAGAGCAAAACCCCTTCCCCAA
>NW_004949098.1:9873282-9873642 GCF_000317375.1 Microtus ochrogaster
TCTTTAAAATCCCTTAGCACCATAAGAATGGCATATAATTCTGCCTTCTGGACAGAATCATAAGGACTTTGTTCCACATTACCCAAGTCTTCTGATTTGTAACCTGCCTTCTCTGATTTATTGGCATCAGTATAGAATGTATGGGCTCCAGATATTGGAGCATCACGGACAATTTGAGGAAGGATCCAAGAAGTTCTCTTTATGAAGTGAAGCCTCTTGCTTTTTGGACAGTTGCTATTAATGTCTCCCAAAAAATTAGCACAAGCTCTTTGCCATGGTTCATTATCTTCCCATAATTTCTTTAGTTCATCAGCAGTGAAAGGCACTATAATTTCTGCTGGGTCTATGCCTGCTAGTTGA
>NW_004949098.1:9874031-9885098 GCF_000317375.1 Microtus ochrogaster
GATCTCTCCTAATTTGTGCCTTTTGTGTCTTAATTTTTTGCAAACCTATTTTATAACCTAAATAATTAACAGAATCTCCCTTCTGAATCTTTTTAGGAGCAATATGCACTCCCCATTTAGGTAAAAGTATCTTTATTTCTTCAAACATTCTGTTCAAGGTATCCATGTTTGTATCGGTAAACAACATGTCATCCATGTAATGGTATACTATGGAGTTGGGAAATTTTTTTGCGTATTATTTGCAATGGTTGGTTCACAAAATATTGGCACAGGAGGGGCTATTTGACATATGCTGGGGGAGGACGGCCCAGTGGTACCTCCTAGAAGGTTGAGAATTGTTATAAGTAGGCACTGTGAAGGCAAAATTTTCTCTATCTTCTTTTTGTAAAGGTATAGTGAAAAAAACAATCCTTTAAATCAATAACTATGAGAGGCTATCCTTTTGGTAATAAAGAGGGCAAAGGAATTCCAGATTTCAAAGGGTCCATAGGTTGAATAACCTTGTTGATGGCCCTGAGATCTGTCACCATTCTCCATTTACCTGATTTTTTCTTAACCACAAATACAGGAGAATTCCAAGGGCTGGTAGATTCTTCTCTATGTCCAGCATCTAATTGTTCCTGTACCAGCTGTTCTAAAGCCTGTAACTTTTTCTCAGCTAAAGGGCATTGCTTTGTCCATATTGGTTTCTCAGTCAACCATTTTAGAGGCAAGGCTGTTGGTATCTCTGAAGGACATTAATTGCTTGTTCTTGTACAGCCCAAATAGCCGGTTTTCTCCGTTTGTAATATCTTTTAATATTATTCTCAGAAATAAAGGCTCTAGAAGTAGCAGGAATGTTAATTTGGGTATTCCATTGTTGTAATAGGTTGTGACCCCATAAATTCATTGCAATATTGGCTACATATGGCCTTAATTTTCCTATTTGTCCCTCTGGCCCTATACATTTAACCCATCTCGTGCTCTGCCTTACTTGAGATAAGGTTCCAATTCCCAGAAGCTGATCATTTATATTCTGAAGAGGCCAATACAGATGCCAAGATTCTGGGGTAACGATACTTACATCAGCACCTGTGTCCAGCAGGCCAGTAATAAAAATGCCATTTACACACACTCTCAGCTTAGGTCTTTGATCATTCATAGAAGTTTGCCAAAACACACGTAACTCATCTTTCTGATTACTATTGCTTGTAACAGCAGGCATGTGGCTTCCTAATTGTCCTGACAAGGCATGTTCTTTGCAGAAACTGGAAATGACTGACCCATGTTTGCCATGGGGGCCTGTGAGGCCCCCCCCTCATGTTTCCCACCTGTATCAGGTTGCCTTGTCTATCTCTCGTAGACCTGCATTCATTCATCCAATGTCTGCATTTTCCACATCTTCTACATAAACCTGAAGGCTGAGTCCTCCTATTTCTGTCATCTCTAGAAGATGCATTATTATTATTTCTGAAAATCTGTTGTCTACAATTTCTTTTCATATGACCCATTTTGCCACAATTAAAACATTTGGTATTCTGGTGTCTCCTTTTACCATTGGAAATTGCTTCTTCTACCCATGCTTCAGTG
Organism: Microtus ochrogaster; assembly: GCF_000317375.1. Taxonomy (NCBI): domain Eukaryota; kingdom Metazoa; phylum Chordata; class Mammalia; order Rodentia; family Cricetidae; genus Microtus; species Microtus ochrogaster. Next base: position 9,875,601 of record NW_004949098.1, read on the forward strand.
CCATAATCAAATGTATCAACATTCAGTGTATGCAAGACCCATTCTTCCAAGGGTGCTGATCTGAGCTTTAAGGCCCCAAAATCCTTTCACATTCCACATTTGCATTTTCATAAGCCAAAGACTCAATCATTATACATCTTGCTTCTGGGTCAGATGTCCCTATTTGTACAGCCTTAGTTAGTCTTTGTAAAAAGTCACTAAAGGGTTCTCTCTGACCCTGTTTAACTCTAACAAATGATTCCATTCTCTGTCCTGGGTCTTGTACCCTGTCCCAAGCCCTTAAGGATGCTGTAGTAAACATGGAGAGTGTGTTTTTATCCAAATTAGCTTGTTCCTGAGGGTCAGAAAAGAGCCCTTTACCTAGAATTTTATCTAGGGAAATATCAATTCCCTTCACCTTTTCCTGCTGTTCTAAAAGTCTAGCCTCTTGCCTGAATAAGCATTTCCATTTCAATTGTGGTCCACTCTCAAGGACCATGGAGCTCAGCTGGAGCCAGTCTGAGGGGGTTGCTCTGCTTGTCGTGGCCCAAGATTCTAGCATCTCTTTAACAAAAGAGGCGTGCATCCCAAAAGTCATGACAGCCTGTTTAATTTCTTTGAGATCATTCATACAGACAGGCTCTCATGTATCTTCCTTGATAACCCTAGGGTTTCTGGAACCAATCACCTTCTCTGTTGTTATTACTGGAAAGGCAGGTAGAGCTATAGGTAGGGCTTTTTGGAAATTGTCCCGGAGAGATTTACCCACAGATGGAGTTAAAATTTGCCTTTCTATCCTTTGATCTTCTTCATCAGAATTTAGAAATTCCTCAATCTTTTCAATTCTATTCACCATTGCCTTCTGCAATGTCTGAATCTCCTGTCCAGAATTATGTTCCAAAGCCTTCATTGAGGATTCTAAAGTATGAAATGTGTCCATTAGAGATAACTTGTCATCTTTGGACATAATTTTTATGGCATAAACTGTGCCTTCTTGTATTGACAATCTTTCAGCCAATCTGTCATAAGCTTTAGACAAAATCCAATTGCCACATTCAGCAGTTTTGATTCTCTCAATTCATGTTTCAGTTCCTACAGAAAGGGACTGAAGCTTACGATCCAAATCAGCTGTTCCCTCTTCCACAGTAATGAATTTCTCCTTAACATAAGCCTGTGCCTCCTTTAAATTTTGCTCAGTTGATCGAATCATGTTAAACAAAGATCTGTTCTCTTCCTGGAGAACTTCAAATTGATTCTTGAGAAGATTGTTGTCATTCTCAATTGTTTTTAATCGTTCAACCTCTGCCTTAAGAATCCTGGATTTGTCTCATAAAGACTTTATCATATTTCTATTATCAAACCATATAGTGCCAAGGAAAACTATGAATCCCAGAAGGATCCATAGATGTGGGGTGGTAGACACCTCTTGTAAAATCTCCCACATGGTACAATCAAAAAAACTGTTAAAGTCTTGAATAGTAACGTGTTTAGACATTTTATTTATAAAAGAAAAATTTTTTACCTGCAATGACCGGTTACTGCCAGTGGTGGTCTCTGTGGTTTTGGAGCCTGTCCTGGAACTAGCTCTTGTAGACTAAGCTGGCCTCGAATTCACAGAGATCCGCTTGTCTCTGCCTCCCGAGTGCTGGGATTAAAGGCGTGCACCACCACTGCCTGGCACTAAAAAACGGCACCCGGGAGCGTGCTCTGTTAGCTAGAGGGCTACGTGCTTGAGTCCAATTGCACTTCCTACGCTCCAGTAGCTAATCTTGCTCGCAAAGGCTGGGAAAGATTGAGCTTGCGCCCCCCGTGCTGGGGCAGGGGCAAAATAGCCCGACATTGGACGCCAAAATGTAACGGCAAAAATGAATGCAGACAGATTATAAAAATATATACAGCTTTAATGGGGAAATAGACTTACAGAACCACCATTCCCGCGGGGACCAGGAAAGCAGAAGCGAGTACTGGGAGCATGCTCACCAGATTTATAGGTAAACATTAGCCCAAGATGAACACGCCCCCCAAAGGGGCTGGACTTATTATGAGTCTGGCCTACAGATTCTTTTCTCATAAAATAATCCTGCTTACCAGTTTCCCCTCTCTCTACTCCTGCCTGTTTCTCATTATCTCAACTCTCCTCCAGAGCCCCTCCTGTCGTGTCTCTCATTAGAAATGAACAGGCATCTAAGAGAAAACAATGAATCATAATAAAATAAAATATAAAATATGACAAAATCATCACATTAAAGTTGGACAAATAAAATCAACTGAAGGAAAAGAACTCTTAAGGAAGTTACCAGAGATTTACTTCTTCACACTCTCAAGAATCCCATAAAAACACTAAACTGAAAGCTACAATACATACACAGAGGATCTGATGTAGACCCATGTAAGCCCTGTGTGTCAGTCCATATGAGTTTTACTCAGTTTATTTAGATGGCCTTGTTTTCCTGGTATCCTTAACCCCTTTGCCTCTTAAATTCTTTCCTCTACCCTTCCACTGGGTTCCCTGAGCTCTGATGGGTAGGATTTAATGGAGATAATGGAGACATCCCCTCATCTCTCTGCCTCTCTGCATAATGTCTCACTGTGGGTCTCTGTATTTGTTCCCATCTGCTGCAGAAGGAAGGTTGTCTAATGATCACTGAATAAGGTACTTTTCTATGAGTACACCAGAATATTATTAGAAGATGTTTTATCACTAGCTAAAAAAAAAATCAACATTTGGTTTTACTCTAGTTCTCTGAGTTATCTTGTCTCTGGTACTTGATCACCCAAGCAATATCAATTCTGGGTTTCTTCTCTTTTAATGTGAGCTAATTCAAATCAAACATTGGTTGGTTACTTCCAGAAGCTTTGTACCACCATTGCCTTAGCATATTTTGCAAGAAGAACAGCATGGTAGATTAAAGGTTTGGTGGCTAAGTTAATGTTGACATTCCTCTTTTGGTAACCTGCGGAGAACCTTTCTGCACTGAAGGCACTGGAGTGAGAACATATGGGTGAAGTTTCCAAGTAGGTACAAGCTTGCTCTATCCTTGTTTAATGAATTATATGAGTGTTCTCTTCAGCAATGGAACCTTGCTATCAGTTTGTGGAGAGCAAACTATTGTCTTGGCAATAGCCTGTTTGGACATTTCCATGAGAACCTTTGGTCAACAACTCAATTAGATGGAACCCAGCTTTCTACTCAAAGACTTATTTAGTGACAAGAGATAGTGAGTTGGGACTCTGTCTCCCTCATTATTTGGAGAGTTCATTAGGATAACCTTTATATATTTTATAATGTTTCCACTGCAGTAGGTTCTCGTATTCTCCCTCAAATGCCCTTCCACTCTAGCTGTCTCTTCTTGTATTCCTTCCCTCAACCTCATCTTTTTTCCCCAGCCCCACATGAATCTCCTGTTCCCATTCTACTTGCCTCCAGTCCACCCAATAGACCTATTCTATTTCTCCCTCCCAGGGATATCCACATATCTTCTTCCATTCCTTCTTCTATACCCAACCTCTCTGGGTCTACTGATCATAGCTTCAACAAAATGTATTTAAATAAGTAGTTGGAATATACTCGTACAGTATGCTCTAAGATAGACCACATTTTGGTCCATACAATACATATTAAAATAATTTTATAAATATGTAATCTATGCAAACAAAATCTCAACCCACAGTGAAATTAATTAATGGCTGCTTATTCTATTAGAATAACAAAAGTAAGCATATTTGTTTTGAAAATTCCACAAAGGTAAAAGAGGAGCTTGCTACTAATTTTCTTCTGAGGCATATAAAATGATAGGGATTTTTTGTATTGAAGTAGTAGCTTGTGTAGAAATTAAGAGATCCCCAAGCTCCTTGCTTGACATTATATGAACAATCCTTTGGGTTTATAAAATTCTTGTGACATGATGAGTTTGTTTGATCTAGTTCCCATAGTGTATAACACCTTGAAGCAAGGAGGCATACAAACTGTGTTTCTTGTTTTCTTCTCCAGAGAGAATTTTGCAAATTACTACTCTTGTAACTCTACAGAGTTTCCGGGTGGTCTGCTATATGAACACATTTCCCTTCAGCACATAACGGCTCCCAAATGGCAGCTTAAACAGTAGGCAATTAGAATGAATTGTGGAGACTAAAAACAGTCCTGCACCTCCTTCTTTCCTTTTCTCCCTTTCTTTGCCAGGGCTGGTAAATAGAAGTACACTCAGATACAGAATCTATGCTCAGAGGGGAAAGCCTACTTGCACTTTAACCTGAATTTGATTCCCTAGGACTCATATGAAAATATAGCTGTGGTTGTTTCTTAATGTTCTGAGAAATCGCCACACTGATATTCAAAGGGGCTGTAACAGCTTGCACTCCCACCAGCAATGCAAAAGTATTCCCTTAGCCATTTTAGATTCCTCTGTTGAGAGTTCTCTGTTTCAGTCTCCATTTTTTATTGGATCATTTCACCTAAGAATAGATAAGGAAAATGTGATACATTTACACAATGGAGTACTACTCAGCAGAAAAAATAATGGCATCTTGAAATTTGCAGGATGGAGCTAGAAAACATCATATTGAGTGGGGTAACCCAGACCCAGAAAGACAATTATCATATGTACTCACTCATAAGTGGTTTTAAAACATAAAGCAAATAAAACCAGCCTACAAATCACAATACCAGAGAACCTAGACACAGTCTAGGTATGCCTAGAGAGACATACATAGATCTAATCTACATGGGAAGTATAAAAAGACAGGATCTCCTGAATAATTTGGGAGCATGGGGACCATGGAAGAGGGTTGAAGGGGAGGGGAGAGACAGGGAGGGAAAGCAGAAAAATGTATAGCTTAATAAAATCAATAAAAAAGAAAATCTAGCTATAGATGTCTCTACTTCTCAATCTAGGGATGGGAGGTAGGGACACAGATAGACTAATCTGAAGAGTCCAGTAGCCAGTCTGCTTTGCACAACTATGACCGTCTTCTTCTGTGAGGGACACTGCCTCAGGGCAATAAGAAGAAAAGTAATAAATAAGGCATCAATATTTTGCTCTGGACTCTCCATGCACAAGCACAAGATATACTACTTTATATTCATGGGCATTCCGTACACACACACACACAGACACACACACACATATACCATATAGGCATATAAACATTAATTAATCAAAGAGCAACATCAAAGTCATTCCCCAACTTTGAAACACAGAAGTATAACCCAGACTTAATAAAGCAGAGATGCCACCACGCCCTCAAATGTGTTTCATATGAGAACTCATCCTTTCAGAAAGTTTTGTGCCATAAACTGAAGTCATTTTTGAGATGTCCTTATAGTTTCATCACTTAACTCTATTGTAAATGTAATAGTACCCCATTGTACAGACAGCCCAGCACTTGTTTACCTAGTGACATGCTAATATGGCTAACATAGCACACGTGGCTCTGTCTGTTGGCATGCCTGTGTGAGAAATATCCTATAAGGCTTCTATAGAAACATACAAAATCTGTAAATTTAAAGGTCTAAAATATTGCTTGTGCTCTCACAATTCTTTTGATCACAGGATATAGATTGAGTCTTCAGCCCAGATTCACACAAAGCTAAAATGGAGCTAGCTGGATTGTATCTAAGAGCTCTGAGTCAACTGCAAGCTCACTGTGGTGTTGACAAACCCAGTTTTGTGTAGTTCTGGAACTCACAGATTGCTACTTATTTTAAACCAGCAGGAGTATGTCTGACCCTCTTAGGCTTTACTTCTTCGTGTTCTTCCTTTAAAGGCAAGCTTGTTTAGATCAGTCATGCCAAGGATAACTTAAATCTGGATTGCTAAAGATCTTAATTAGAATTGCAAAATTTCTTTATCTTTTCTTATTAGTTTATACAACCACAGGCCTGAAAGACCAACACTTCTTACATATTGTTGAGTGAGAAGGAAGCCATAGTTCCCAATTGCACATGAGGAGCCTGGATGAGAAAAAGACAGGTCATTGGAGATATCTAGGAATTGTGTTTAACATAAACATATTCCTCCAGCACAAAATAGTGGAATCATTGCAATTTTAATTAAGTTGGCCAAACACCCTTGCTACAAGTTAGACTTCAGAAAGCGGTATTTGCTTGCGCCTGCTTTGTTATGGACCTCCCCAGTATTATGCATTGGTCAATTTAAAAATTAAATCAGCCCTAAAGGTCCACATTAAACTATAAGCAGAGTTTTAATTTTCTTTATCTTATTATATATGGAACTCAGAGTTCTCCACATGCAGAAGAACTATTTGCAATAACCTTATTATTTTCTTCCAGTGGGTTGTTATTTTTCATTTACTGATATGAGCAAACTAGAGACAATAGACCTCTGTGTACTGAGAGCTGCAAGCACACCCTAAAACTCTGCAGTTAGAATTTTCTAGTATTACACTTGGTAATTGGGAAAGTCTTTCCCTCTTGTTTACAGATGCATGATTTTAATAAAGCAATATTTAACATTTCAAAAAGAATTGCCACCATTTCAATGTTATAAAGTGTGGTTATGAAGATTTCATTGACCAGTTCTCTATTTTGAAATTTTTCCTTCTGTTTTATTGCTAAATATTACTTTGGAATTTTCTTTAAACTTATAAGCCATTCATTCCAGAAGTTGTCCTTGTCTGTTTAACATTCAATGATTCCTTTGATATTTTTCCAGAATTAGCCACAGAATTTTTGTCCTGAGAAAATATAGAGAAAAACACCATTTATTGAGCATTCAACATGTTCCCAGTGTTTTGCACATTTTATCAATCCAAGCTCCTTAAATATCTGCATGATTGTTCTATGGACCCAGAGAACAGAAACCTGCAAGGTTATGTATGCTGTCCAAGGTCATACAGCTCACAAATGATGAATTTCTTTGAGACTAGAAATTTAAGCAAGTAACCTGGACACTGGTTGAAAGTATGATCTCATTAGCTGTCAAAGCAGGGTATTTGATCAATGCTCATACCCCCAAATGCTGGAGTAATGCAGAAGTCTTCTTTGCAGTCAAGCAGACACTTCCTGAAAGAATAGCTTGCCTGCTACCTATGAACATTTCACACAGACCTTTCCCCTCTGACAGTCAGGTCACCACAGTTCCTCCGGTGAGAGTCCCTGAGGATGACAAGGCAGAATTGGAGGTCTTCTTTGTGTCAGAGACCAGCACAACAAATGCAGCAGGGATTAGATGGCACACTTCCTCCAAATCCATAAAACCTCTGTCTCTTCACACAAAACACACAGGGATTCCAAGCAGCTAACCTTTTCTGTGTGACAAATGAAGGCTTCTGACTCACAGACAAAGACAGCGCTACTCTGTGGGAACCTTTCTCCCCTGGTTGAATTGATATGGTGTAGCCATCACTATGTACTAGTACATAAAATAAATAGTTATCCAGCTAAATAAAGAAACTGATTGATCACGCAGTGAACTATGGCTTTTAATACATGCTACCAACAAAGAAAGCTAGCCACTGACTGTCGGCAAAGAGAGAAGGCATGAGTCAAATATCTAACAGGATTAATATTTTTGTCCTCATCTTTAGCTCTTACCTCAGTAGTTCATTGAGGATTTCATAGGATGTGTTTTGATCCTATTCACCCTCTTCCTTGATCTTGATTTTAGAACAGTGAAGATGCATATCTGCCTTTTAGTGGCAAGTGCTCTGCTATAGCAGCACAAAACTGAAGCAATTTTACAATTAATATGTGATTAAAACTATTAACAAATGGAGTATTTAATTCCATTATAATCACATAATATATGTAGATGAATCCTATACATCACTTCTCAATTATCTACTATGATAATGAAATTTATATTCTTATAGACTTTTATAAATTATATTCCTCATACTTATGTCAGTACAATATAACTTCTCAAGGCTATGTTTATCAAATTGTACTAAATAGTAATTTCAAAGATAAATCATGATTAAAATAAGAAGATGTTTTGCTTGCTCTTTTCTCTAGAATACCTACATTTAGGGTTTCTTCAACTGTCAACCAGACACAAATCAGGTATCTGTGGGAGTCTTAATTGAATATTGACTGGATCAAAATAGCCTGTGGCCATATCTGTAGGACATTGTTTCAGTAGATGATTGATGTGTGAGCGCGTGGTCTACTATGGACAGTACCATTCCTAAGTTGATTCCGTATATCCATGAGCTTGAGTTTTAAAGAGGAAACTAGCTGGTCAGTGAACCTGGGAATGAACCAGTGAGCACCATTCCTTCACAAATAGTGTCTGCTTCAGTTCCTGCCTCCAGATTCCTCCCTTGAGATCCTGCACCAATTTTCCTGAATAATGGAATGTGATCTGAAAGTATAAGATAAAATAGAAGTTTTCTTCACTCGGATTGCTTTTAGTCACGGTGTTTATCACAGCTACAGAAAGCAAACTGGAACATGTATTAAGTTTGTTCTCATTGGACAAAATGAATCTTATAAGTGTTCTCTAAACAGCTACATGTGAAAGTGCTACAAAATAAATTTATCAACTATTTCCTTTTAATTTCTCAACCATGAGAAAAAATCATGACCACCCACAAATCTCTGAAACTACCTCCATGATTGACTAGGGCATACAGTCCACTGACCAAACATAGATACAAAGGCCATTTTTGAAATTTTATATTTTTGTGACCCATAACCTTGATCCCACAAGACAGTAAATTAATTTTTTACCTGTGTGAAAGATGGTTTTACTGTTTAAATATTGCTATTGTTAGAAAATACATTCTTATTTCTGCTAAATGTACAAATCTTCAAAGTGCAGCATTAAAGTCTTAGAGCTGCTGGACTCCAAACATTACTGTGTGACATTTAAATGCCATACAAAACTGTAGAAAGGCAGCAACATCTCATTCCCTCTTTCCCTCTTCCCTTCTTTCCTAGGAATTCATATGTATTTTTAGTTTTTTAACATTTTTAGAATGTGGCTTATGGAGAATATTTAAAATTCATGAATACTGTGTTCACATCAAATGCAAAAAAAAATTGTTTTATAGTTCAAGAAACTTTCTGTGTAAGGTTTCAGGGAAAATATTATTTATGAAAAAGAAAGGATTACATATCTTATTATTGCTTTGGAGAACTATCCTCTTTTTACCTAGACTTTCTTATTTATAAAGTGAGATGACAAAGGAGATAAAAGAAAGCTTTAGATGTAAATAGCTATATGTGTTTAATTAGCACATTAACACCAAAGTAAGATTTAATGAGTAACAAACTGGCCTCTGGCCAAAACTCTTCAGACCTGATATATGTAATCATTTCTGCATTTTTTAAAAATAATTACAGAACCAAGGTTTCATGGTTCTTCTAAGAATAAGTACCAGGGTTTTGAGAGATGACTCGGAATTTCCACCACCATGTTAAGAGATTCCCAGCTTCCTGTAACTCCAGCTACAGAGATCCAGTGCCCTTTTGTGTTCTCTAGGACATTTATGTTCTCTAGGACATGTTAAGAGATTCCCAGCCTCCTGTAACTCCAGCTACAGAGATCCAATGCTCTG
>NW_004949098.1:9885238-9889468 GCF_000317375.1 Microtus ochrogaster
TGTTCTCTAGGACATTTATGTTCTCTAGGACATGTTAAGAGATTCCCAGCCTCCTGTAACTCCAGCTACAGAGATCCAATGCCCTGTTATGCTCTCTAGGACATGTACACTCTCATTCAAATTCTTATTTTTTTAACTAATGGTTGCATGCATATATGTTTAAGTGTGAACACATATATTTCTAAATATAACCTGCTCTGTTTATTGTTACTTACATGCATGTTTTCAGAAATGACCATTTGGCATAGGGTGAGCAATTTCTGGGCTCTTGCCTCAGGAGGACCACCTCCCCTGATACTAGCTTCCTTTACTTGCCTGTAGTTCTTCATGCAGGGTTGAAGCTTCCTGGGGATTTTGCCATCCATTTGTCATATTCATAGATGCTCTTCTTTTCTAGCTCACATTTGCAATTATGTTGGTGAGACTTTATGGGTACAGCTTCCGATGGTACTAGGAAACACAATCTCACAACAAACGTCCAGATCCACTGGCTCATAGTCTTTCAGCTTCTTCTTCCACAGGTTTTCCTGAAACTTAGGTGTGGGAATGTTATCTATCCATTGGGATTATGATCAACAGCTGTGCATTTTAAATGACTGTTTTTGTTTTATTTTGTTTTGTTTGGTTTGGTTTGGTTTTGTTGTAGTAGTAGTAGTCTTTATCTGCTGCAAAGAGAAGGAAGGATGTACATTTTGAGACATTTTTAAGCCATATCTCTATCTTTCTTTTGAGAATGCTCTATTCAGGTCCCCAGGCCATTTCTTGAGTGGGCCATTTTTTTTCTCTTTGTTCTTGACTGCTTTGTATATTCTAGGTATTAAACCTTTGTTAGACCCATAACTGGTAAAAATTCTCTCCCAGGCTATAGTCTTTGTCTTTAGCTGGTTGATTGCTTCTTTTTTGTTTCCTTTTTTGTTGGTTTTGTTTGTTTGTTTTTTAAGATAAGTATTCTCTTTATAGTTCTGGCTATCCTGGAACTGGCTCACTAAACCAAGCTGGTTTCAAACTCACAAATATCTGCCTGCCTCTGCCTCCTGAGTGCTGGGATTAAAGGTGTGCACCACCATTGTCCAACTGGTTGTTTCTTTAGCTACACAGAAACCATTTATTTTGTGAAGTTCCAGTTGTGAATTGTTGAGATTAATACTCAGGCAAATAAAGTCCTATCCAAAAAAGCTCTTTCTTACTCCTATATCATATATATTATTTCACGCAATATTTTATATATATATATATAAACATATAACTACATATACTATAACACATAATTTTATAATACGTATTATATATATATATATTATGTTACACCTTAGAATATATAGTCTTTCTTCTAGAAGTTTCAATATTTCATCTATAAGTATTTTATCAATTTGGAGTCAGTTTATGAGCAAGGTGGTGGACACAAGTCTAATTTCATTCTCTTGCATTTGCCATAACTAGTGTTAGGCTAACAATTAAATAAGAAAATAATATGGATAGGATTTTCTTAGCAATGTGAGAGAGAAAAACAAGAGAGAGTGAAAATGAGAGAACAGAGTATAATGTTAAGCATTATGATGGATACACAGGACAACAAGGAGGTGAAGACAGACATTAAGGAGAAAATACCAAAAAAAGCTTGACCATCAAAACAGACAAGCAATTATATAAGAGGAAAAAGGCTTGTGCTAATCCCATAATTGGTACGACCTTAGAATCGCCAAGGTGGCCTATATATGATCTGATGATGATAGTACTCAGTTCAGTAGTCTTATTCCTTTAAACACAATGTCCTGGTCTAATTACAATAAAAGTGGAATCATTCTACAACATAGCGACTAATACCTCCCTTCAAAAAAGATGATATGGAGAAACCCGGCCCCAAAAAAAAAAAAAAAAAAAAGATGATCTCAAAACATTTCACATCTGATTTGAGCCTAGGAAGACAAAACTAAATTCTGTATCACGAAGTTCACACTTTGTAGTATTGACTCCCACAGAAGTCTATATCAGATATTTAGCAAAATTATAGCTATGAAATAGCAGGGAAATAATTTATTGTTGAGGGTTCTTCACAACATGAGAAATTGTATTAAAGGGTCACAGCATTAGGATAGTTGAGACCACTGTGACTAAAAGATGACATTCTGCAACAGAAATGGGATGTTAGACAAAGTAAGTAAATATAGATAGATTGTGAGTTTGGGGCAATTAATGCTGATCAATAATGTTTAGTTGCCTTTGAAATTGATGTATGGTATTACAAGTTTATATCAATGTAAAGACAGTTAATACACAAAATCACAATTTAACTTGAATACTAGATGTGGAACACTGAATCAATAATAAACTAAGAGAGTACAAAAAGAAAGGAAAGGTCTAAAAGAGACTCATAACCCTGGAGGACTTGCTTTTTATCTTTTTTTTTTTTTTTGGTTTTTCGAGACAGGGTTTTTCTGTGCCTTTGGAACCTGTCCTGGAACTAGCTTTGTAGACCAGGCTGGTCTCGAACTCTCAGAGATCCGCCTGCCTCTGCCTCCCGAGTGCTGGGATTAAAGGCGTGCGCCACCACCGCCCGGCCTTTGCTTTTTATCTTGATACTTTAGGCATTGCTAAGAACTCAGCTAAAACCATAACTAAAAGAAATATGAATTTATATTTGCAATTAAAATAAGGCTTTCTGGGGAGTATGGATGCCATCTTTCCATATGGAAAGGGGTACATTAAGAGTTTATAAAATACACTGTAGGAAGGATAAATAGGAACATGACGTATTCTTGGTATAGGTATGGCAGGGAATCATCCAAAATGTTGGTGTCCTGTGTTACCATAGTCCACACAGAGAAACAGCTTAAGGTAATGAGGAAGGACATAAAAGCTTTCATTCTTCAGCTATGTAAGATCTACCCTCAGTAATAGGCTGGGTGCACTGAGTTCAGATCATTGGAAGCATACTCAGAGATGAAATGGATGGCAGATAATACCTCCACTCTGTCACATTCTGATAACAGAAAATGACAAAATTGGGACTAGGACTGGGGATATACCTTAGTTGACAGAGTTCTTACCAGACAACATGAGGCACTAGTTTTAATCTTCAGCTCTATGTAAACAAATATGATGGTCCATGCCCATAACTCCAGATCTAACTAAAGACTTAGCAGCTAGAGGATCATAAGTAGATGATCATCCTTAGGTACAAATTGACCCTAAGACCAATAAAGGATAGATAAAATCCTTTCTCTAGAAAACAAGGAATGGGAAGCTAGGTCTGAACCACAACAATAAAGAACACTGCTCTATAGGTGAATCTGGCTAGCTAGTGTCTGAGCATTGAGAAACAGAGGTGCACTTCTGACAGTAGGATGAGAGCCTGGAAATTGGGGATTACTGACACAAGTACCAAGAGAACTGCAGAAATGCTGAAAGAGGATGTGGTAGAAAGCACTCTTCTACATTCATGAACCAGAGACAAACTTTCAGGAGGTGGACCCTTGCTACAGAAAGCTCATCACTGTGGAAGCTTTGAGACTTAATGCCTGGCCCCATTGCCTGTTCCTTTCCTCTGATCCTGAGTTAATGAGTGGTTTCTCTCCTGTGAAGAAACCACATTCATATTCCTAATAATGTTTGATACTTCCTTAGCTGCTTGTACCTGATTGGCCATTGTGTCCCCATAGCCATAGATTGATGTGTTGAAATTCTGATCTCCTTGGTGATAGTATAAAAATGTGCATTTTAGAGTGGAGTTATAAAATGTCCTATGAGAATTTAATCTAACACTATGTGAAAAAGGAGCAGAAGACACTATCTGTGAATACAGAATCCACCTCACAAAAGTACTTCCAAAACTAAAAGAAATGAATTTCCTCTACCTAGTTTGTGGTAATCTATTCAAATGGCATGAATGGTCTAAAACAGTGTATTTCATAAAATTTGGAAATTTTCCATCATAATTTCTTCATATATTTGCTTTGACTTGTTCTGTCTCTCCACTCCTCTTACCTCTTGTGGAGAATTGTGTTGTAATTGGTGCAGCGGGGCTGCTGCCTCCCCAGCACCCTGATGCCCACAAGGCTAGCTTTACCCGAAATAATTACACAGACACTCTATTCTTTTAAGCACTGCTTGGCCCATTTCTATCTAGCCTCTTTTAGGCTAACTCTCGCAACTGGACTAGCCCATCTCTAATAATCTGCTGTAGCCCACAAGGTGGCTTACCAGGGAGATTCTAGCCTACGTCCATCCTGG
>NW_004949098.1:9892894-9896444 GCF_000317375.1 Microtus ochrogaster
CTGGTCTACAGAGCTAGTTCCAGGACAGGCTCCAAAACCACAGAGAAACCCTGTCTCAAAAAACCAAAAAAAAAAAAAAAGAATAGAGTGTCTGTGTAATTATTTTGGGTAAAGCTAGCATCCAGGCAGCGGGGTGCTGGGGACGCAGCTCTGCTGCTCCTATTACTACAGAATTGCAATTTGCTCATGCACGATGCCTACTTTTCTATAAGAATCTTTGAAAATATCAACTACATTTAGCTTAAATACCTACATAGGTGGTCCAACATTTGTAGGTTAGTTCCATTTGTCTTGCTCAATTGTTGTCTTTTCTCCTATGTTAATTGCTTTCTGATACATAATATAAATTTTATTTGAAAGCAAATATAACTTTGAGCATAGATGTGGTGATATTTTGTTTATTCTGTAACAAATAAAGCTTTCTTAAATATCAAAGTGCAGAGCTAGCCATCCTAGTTAGCCATAGAGCACAGACAGTGGTGCCACATACCTTTAATTCCAGCATTTGGGAAACAGAAGCAGATAGATCTCTATGAGTTCAAGGCTACCCTGGGCTACATGAAATTAATATAGTCTCAATGAAAAACAGAGTCAGGCAGTGTAGCTCATATCTTTAATTCCAGCACTAGGGAGGTGGAGACAGGAAGAGATATGGCTGGACAGAGTGAGCAGTTGAAGGTGAGAGGAGATAGAAGCTCAAGGCATTCAGTAGAAGGACTTTTAGAGACAGGATACCCCATTCAGTCTGAGAATTTCATACAAGTAAGAAATCTAGTTAGATGTTTTGCATCTCTCTCTTTCAGCTTTCACATCCTAATATCTGACTCCAGGTGTTTTTTATTAATGTCAATTAGAAATCACTTCTTGTTTCTTCTGTGGATGGGCCATGAATGCAAAATGAAACTTTTTTCTTCCCCGAATTCTTGTTGCCCTGCCTCTACTTCCTGCGCCCCACCTAAACTTCCTGCCTGGCTACTGGCCAATCAACATTTATATAAAATATAATTGACAGGATACAGACTGTTGTCTTATAGCATGAGTGTGTGTTTGTGAGTGTGTGTGTGTCTTTGTGTGTGTGTGAAATAATTTGTGTGGGAAAGTTTAGCCTACAATGGACAGCTCCATACCCTAATCAAGGGTTCCTGAACTGTATAACAGTGGAGAAACTTAATAGCAGATAAATAAGCAAGCAAGCAAGCAAGCAGTATGTATTCATTGCTCTCTGCAGTCAACTATAGATGTAATAATTGATAAGCTTCTTTAATTCTGTCTTCACTGCTCCAATGATGGACTGTAACCTGGAATTATAAATTGTAAATCCCTTTCTCTCCTAAATTGCTTTTTGCTGGGTAGTTTTCAGAGCAACATAAATGAAAGTAGGACAAGTATAAATTCCAAGTGAAAAAGCATATAAATATCAAATAGGTAGATAACTAGGGAAATCAAATCCAAATATATCCAAACAAATGGCTGAAAATTTAACATGCAGGCAAAATATTGCAACACATAGCAAGTAAAATACATTACAAAGGAAGTGAGAATATCAGAGCTTTCATCCAAATTCTACAAGCCAAAGACAATGGTATAATCTCTTAAAGTGCTGAAAGAAAGACCTATCAAACAAGAATTCTTTTTCCAATACAAATTTCTTTTCAAAAATGTAAAATTAAATGGTTCATCAGTTAAGCAGTACGTTATTGTTCTTCCACAAGGCCTGTGCTTACTTCTCAGCAACCACATCAGATGGCTCAAAATAACCTGTAGCTCCAACTCCAGAGGATCTAGTGCTCATTTCACAGATACCCATATTCACATGGTAAAAAAATGCACACATGCATACATACACACACATGCACATGCACACACATACACACATATATACATATAAAATAAAATGCATTTAAAAAAATTCCCTGAAATGTATGGTTCCTTCAAGCTCATCCTGAGCAAAATCTTTGACCATATAGGTGTGCTGCAAATATTGGAATAGGTTTTGAAGAATATCAGTATAGAAACAGAAAGAATTGCTTTCATAGATCTATGAGATTATAAAGTTTGTGTCATTACTTTAAGGTAGACTACAGCTAGTTGAACATTTATAAATGAATCCCTACATAAGTATGTGGTTCAGAACAGTTAAAGGAATTGAAGTATATCCTACATCATCTTCTCCTTGCTTTTGTGTGGAAGGAGACCCACATTTAAAAGAAAGTATCAAACTAGCCGTGATATATCAGGAAACAGGCAGCGAGGGCATCTATGCTGAGCTGGGTAAAAAATGTAAAATAACCTAGTAAACTGGATCTCTCTAAAGCCACCTTAATAACTGAAGATGCTAACAACTAAGAGCCACAAAAGTTATTCACAGACTTAGCTTTAAGTCATGTTTAGACCTAACTTGGTGTCAGATGCAAGGATGCTCATAAAAAGCAATAAAACTATCTATGTCAGGGCAAAATCCATTACTGCAGGGACACAAGAATGAATTATTGACTTCAAGGAGATCATACTTAATACGTTTGTATGCAGGGAGATTAACTCAAATACCTATTTACAGAGAAAATCAATGTTTCATTTCTGAATACCTAGTGCATATGGAGACTTGATGTTTATAGCACTGCATGGTGTGCCCAATAGCACACTAATGGGAGACTTTTAACTTCAGAACAGTTCCTTAAAGCAGGGGTCACCTGCAGTCCAACTCTCCATGACCACTCCTGACATTTTGGTGTATGTAGTAAGCCTCCAGGTATAATGTTTCTGAGGAGCTTCTCGTTCAAAGAGATAAGCTTTAGTTAGTATACAATTGGTTTTTCTTTAAAATCACTTTAACTTCAACACCCACTTATAGCCTTCTTTGCTTACTGTTTCTAGCATGTTCTCCAACTCTGTAAATATTAAGAGATTTCGGACTGGAGTCTTAGAACATTTTTCCTAACTGAAAATCTGACTTTTACATCAAAGACCTAAATACAGGAGTTTAAAGCTCACCTTCATTTCGCCTCTAATGCGTCACTAAGAGGTAGTTGAACTAAACGCTCCAGGAGAGTTTAAGCAAAGCTGAGTAATGGGGAAATGACCCAGTGACCTCCCTGCTGTGTCAGCTCCTTTTGAAGGTACTTTTCAGTCAACTCATTGCTTCATTGTGCTTCTCTACTGAGAAATGGAGACTGGAAATGAGTTCAAGTCCCCTTTCTGCTTTGCAGCCATTTGATGATCTGGGAGAGTGTGTGCTGTACTGAGATTTGTTTAAGCCACCAACCAGCTCACAAATCATGACATGGAGTTATTAGTTATAATTCTCAGCCTATCTTAAGCTCGTTTCTGGCTACCTCTTTTAGCTTAAATTAACTCATTTATCTCTACATTTTGCCTCAGGTAATTTTATTTTTCTTTCCTTCTATATATCTTACTTTCACTCTTTCTTGTTTCTAGCCGATTGGTGGCTACGTGGCTACCTGGCTTCTGGCCCTGGGTATCTCCCTCATTCTCTCCTCCTTCTTTTACTCTCGTTGCTTTTCCTTTGTTTTTTAAGCATATATATATATAT
>NW_004949098.1:9896696-9905306 GCF_000317375.1 Microtus ochrogaster
AACCCTGTCTCGAAAAACCAAAAAAAAAGAAAAAAAAAAAAAAGAGCCTTAGGCAGGCAAGGTGAAACAAATGCAACATATCTTTTGCATAATTACCAAATGCAGCATAAGCAAAGGTTGCACATCCTTTACAGGTTAACATGATATTCCACAGCAGTAAGCACCCTCCTTAGTGATGTGGGAGTCCCCTCTGTGTGCTGTAATTACAATTATAAATAAAAATACTGCTTTGGATCTATATCAGGGCAGAACTTAGCTAGTCAGGAAAAATTACACTAAATGCTGGTAGAAAGAAAGGTGGAGTTAGAGAGAAGCCATAGAGCCAGAGCCAGTCACTGGGAACTTTACCTGGCAAGCCACTGCCACGTGGCAATACACAGACTAATAGAGATGGGTTAAATTAAGATGTAAGAGTTAGCCAATATGAACCTAGATCTAATGGGCCAAGCAGTGTTTTAAATAATAGTTTCTGTGTGATTATTTTGGGGCTGAGCAATCAGGAACTATTTAGCGGCCTCCTTCCAATACCTTACTCTCAGTTTCCTTCACTGCGATAGAAGAACATATCTACCTCAGGTCTAAGACTGGACTGCGCACCCTGACATCTTATCAAGTACTGTTATAAAGATTAATATAATCAGCCTCACTTAGCAAATGCTAATTTCACTGACCTTAGTAGCTTATTTGGTAAAAATCATCTATGTCTGCATAATTATCTTAAACATAAACCTACAAACTATGTCTAACTCACTCTTTTTAAGAGGGAATTATTACTCTGAAAAATTAAACATCACTTTGAGAGGTTCTCAGAAACAAATAAACATTATTTTATTGTTTTTTGAAGTTTTATGTTATGTGTATGGGTGTTTTACCTGCACATTTATCTGTGCACCACATTCATTCCTAGTGTCCATGAAGGCCAGAAGAGAACACTGGTTTCATTGACAAAGGGGTTACAGACAGCTGTGACTTGAGCCCAGGTCCTTTGGAAGAGCAGCAAGTTCTCTTAACCAACGAGCCATCTCTCTAGCCCTTATTGTATTCTTTTCTTTTTGTGTAGAATAATATAAACATTGTACTTAGGTAATCTCTGTTTTAATTTTTGTATTCTATAAAGTAATCCAAAATATAATAATAAAACAACTACAAGATAAAAAACAAATATAAACATACTTTTTTTTGATTTTTCGAGACAGGGTTTCTCCGTAGCTTTTGATACTTTTTATAGCAATAAATATATCATAAAGAAAGGTAAAATTTCTTAAATACTCAATGAATAATGAAGTAGTCATGGCCACTTGCAAAATTAACTGTTGTAAAGTCTCTACAAAGTTCTTCTGTAAAGGAATGTTGTTAAAATATGAAAAACCTAAATAAAATATGGTATAGAACTACTACTCAACATTTTCATAGATCTTTAAGGAAATAATATAAACACATGATTATATAAAATATATGTATCCAAGCACATGTATAAGAATGGGATATATTCAAATGAATATTATGCATACTTGAAGCATGCTTGCATATGTAAAAGGTCTTATGTCTAAATGCTTGCATACTTATTTGAATATACGTGCATAGATAGTTGTTTTGGTACACAGGGTATGTACTGAATGCAAAATGTCTATTGGCTGCATATTAAATGTTAGATGAGAAGCTAAATATTCTAAATGCAATATTTTATATGAAATCCATGAATTAATTTTTAGGAGTTTATTCTATCAGAGATTTGAGAGGTTAAGTTAGAGAACTATCAAGTGTCAGACAGCTGAAGTACAGGAAACATGAGGGACTTGAAATCTGCACTCTACGACCCAATGTGAACATATGCTGTCTGGACAGTTCAGTTGGACTCTATATTCTCCAAGGATTTACTAAGACTAAGTTACTGCTAATTTTGAGATATGTGTAGTCTAGTTATTTACTGGTTTGAGGTTATGATTTAACTCTAAAGAGTTTTTATTTGATTTTCCTTTTTTGTTTATTGGGTTTTTTGTTTGTTTGTTTGTTTCTGTTTTTCTGATATGGTCTCATGCAGCTAGCTTGACCTCTAACTTGCTATGTATTCAGCCTTAAATATCAAATGTACTGTCTCAACTGTCTAAGTGCTGGGATTATAGGTGTGAGCCACAATACCCAACTTTACATTTATATTTAAGGGGGATTGATTAGATTCATAGGATCTGTGCTCTCACTACAATAATCGTATAACTTCTACTGAAAAACGGTCAGTACTGGCAAGCATTTTAAAATGAAGGCTACAGTACTTCCCCTACTTAGGCTGAACAATGAATCTCCCAAACAATAGTCTTAAGCCAAAATACTAGTTTCATGTTTGAATTGTGATTTGTAGGCAATTGCTTGGCTTTATTTGTGCCCAGGTTAATAATTATATCTGCCTCGAGAACTTTTTTGCATAGATAAAACAAACAGTAATTTATTTCAGATTGCCAGAAAAAAAATTTGAATACTTCAAACATTACGACCTCCCCATTTGGTTGGCTGCTATTAAATTAAAAAGCAAAACCTATATGGAGCAATACCAAATCTAAAATTAAAATATTGTTGCAATTTCGGAAGTTTTTTCTCCTTTTCCCACTAGTTTTTATGTAGATATCCACATTAAGAAATGATTTCTAAAAATGCAGCTTCAACAATTAAAGACAGACAAACATTCTCTTCTAAGTCTCAGGAAAAATCATGAAAGATGAGAGAGAAAGTAAGTTTGAACCAGATGATAGGAAGAAGGGTTGCAAAATGTCTTGACATAGCCTCTAGAATGTTGACCTCACAGCAACTATGGCTACCTGCTCTGAGTCCGCACAGAACAACCTGTAATATGGTGTGGATGGAGGAGGGTTTCGTGGGACCCTGCCTCTCTTCTTACTAAACTAATATCTACAGATCAATTCTTGGTTGAGAAAGTTCATGTCTTTATTTGTATGCCCATTGAAGAGATAGCCAGACTCTAGTATATAATTCTAAGCCCACACAGTCAGTCTTGATAAAACTTAGCAGTTCATAAAACAGAAAACTTGAATACAAGAGTGGGATTTGTAGGAAAGGGTGAGTATAAACAGAGATGGGAAGGAGTTGAGAGGGGGTGATGTATGAGTGTTATCAGTATGTATTTGTTTATATTCACAATTAACATTGCCCCCAAAACAAAGTCAATTCATTTTTAAAAACTCAATAACAAAATATAAATATTTTTAAATGTATCTGAAATATCTTCATTGGTAAGATCAAATAGCAATCTGCCAGCCACATAAGTAACTTGCCTCAAAGTAGTATCTACAGCCACACAGGAGGGCAAATATAAATGGTCTCTCTGTTTACTAGCCACAGATTTGTTGACATGAGGAGGGAATTTGGGAATAATGAACACTCCTTCAAGGTACACAATGAATCTGCTGTAAATTCTTCCCTGTAAGTTTTCTCATCTATCAAATAGAACAGGAGAGTTTCACCTTATCTGCTGGAAATTGCTGCCAAGAGGAAATATTGATTCAGTGGGCCATTTAATGGGGTAGGTGTCTATTATATTTTACCACATTGGTAAATGGGGTTTATTTAATCCCATTCTCAGTTTAAAAGGTTTCAGTGTTGATAAAATCAGCAAAGACAGATGTGCAATAAATTGTGCTCTTTTAATGGTTTTACTGCAGAGAATAAAAACCAAAAAAAGATGCTCACCTCAAAGTGTAAATCGCTTGAGAGTTTCCCTACTTAAAACGTATTTTTGAAGAAGCCTATTGACAATCTAAATTATTTAACTGCTGTAAATAAACATTCTCTTTTAAACAATTATTTTCTTTTCATCAAATCATTTGCTTTAAAGTATAGAAAAGAAAAATTAATAGAAAAGTATGTTGTCATTTGACTGAAATTAATAGGAAAGTATGTTGTCCATTTGACTGACTAGTCCAGGTAATTGGCGTAATGAAAGCCAGACCAAAGTTAGCTTTAGTCTTGCACTTCATCCACTGCTCCTCTTAGACAGGCAGCAAGATGCATGCCTTATGCTTAACGCCATGCCTAACAACTCCTTTCTCAGTCCTCCGCAGCTTACGAAAACCAACCAATATACTGTATATATTTTTGCAATACTAAGTGGATGCTTGAGTTCCAATTATTTCATTTTTTTCATTCCTCATCATATCTCTGGTCCTATAAGCTTCTTAAATGATTAAATTAATTTCCACATTTGGCCCCATGGGGATTACATCCCAAATAATGGGTACTAAAATTAGATGGATGATGTTTGCATCTTCAAAAGGCTGTTAATTCTAACTCATAATAAGTTTAGAAAGATGAGGAGAAGAGAAAATTGAAAGAGTAAAGAAAATTTTTAAATTGATCAGAATTGTCTGGTTTTTCATTTGGAAAGTTTCCATGAGGTTCTGCTTTGCATGTAGTTATCTTTTTATTAAATTCAATATTAGATCACAACTATTTCCTCTGTAAACTAAATCCATTTCTATGTGAGGTTTTATATTTGCATAGTATATTCTCTAATGTAGCTGCATAATTTAAGATATCTACTTTTATTTTAGCATATCAACTGCTATACAACATACCATAAAATAACTGAACTTTATGTTTTCTCATTGGAAGCTACTGAACAATAATATCTGTATTTTTATGCTTAGATACATGCCAGTAAATAGTTCCCCAAAATGTTATGAAGCACAAAAGGGTTATGAACAAAAAGACGTTTTGAGACTATAAAATTTAAGTTAACTTGTTCTCTAAAAATTTTCCTCACTTTATAATAAAAATTGAACTACTGACTTACTGGAGCTCTTTGGATGTCCAACTCTGACCTGAACTGATGTCACATAAAATTTGAAAGCCTTCTAGACACCATGGCTAAATATATACCTGCAGATGAACAAGTTACTTTTTAAAACTTGTTTAATACATTTTAATTAAAATATGATTACATGATTTATCCTGTTCTTTCTTCCTTTAAAGCTTTCCCATGTCCTCACCCTCTAGCCTTTCCCATACTATCTCATATCCCCCTCAAGTTGATGTTCTCTATTTCTTTATTATTGTTACATAGATTAGATAGATAGATAGATAGATAGATAGATAGATAGATAGATAGATAGATAGATAGATAGATAGATAGATAGATAAATAGACAAGCCTGTTAGTCTATTTTTGTTGAATATGTGTATGTGATTCTATGATTTGGGGCCTGAGCACTTTGTATTGGATAACCAATTAAGGGGCTCATCTCTGAGTCTGAGTGAGGCTAAGTCTCTATTAGCAGTCATCAGCTGCCTGTACTTTTTTGTCTAGGGGTAGAACTCAGTGGAGTTTCCCCCTTCCACGTTAGCATGTCTGTTGTTGCACAGTTTAATGTCTTGTTTAGGCAGTCATTTCTAGGAGAACAATCTCACATCAGACTTGCTGGACCTCTGTTTCTTAAAAGCTTCCTGCTGTCTCTTTTGTGATGTCCCTGAGCTTTTATTTTTTTTCTTTTTTTTTTACAAGTAAAATTTAAAGTGTATTTACTTTCAAGTCCATGTTTCTAAATTTTCTGTAATGGAATGCATTATCTTATGACCAATAAAAATGTTTTTCTTAATATTTTTTATTTTATTTTATTTTATTTTATTTTAATTTATTTATTTATTAAGGATTTCTGCCTCCTCCCCGCCATCACCTCCCAATTCCCTCCCCCGCCTCAGGGATCAGCATCATCTAATATATTTTAATCAGTATAAGAACATATTCTAAAAGGTATCTTTATACTCACAGATAAGTACAGCAGTCTCCCCTCAGCAAAGAAGCAGGAGTCATGTTGAAAATGCATCCACTTATTCATCAGTCTATGCATTCATTGATCTCTGTATTGGGTTCCGTTGTGGTTTTCTTTAATGGCCTCTATTTTCTGTGAAGGGCTGCTTCTTTGCTGAGGGGAGACTGCTGTACTTATCTGTGAGTATAAAGATACCTTTTAGAATATGTTCTTATACTGATTAAAATATATTAGATGATGCTGATTTTGTAAAATGGTGGTAGGAGGTTCTCTTCTAAAATCCATGGCCCTACTAGTCATGTGTATTTGGTTGGGTTTCTAAGACCAGGTACAGTTCCTCTCCTGTTGATTGGTGCTTGAGTCCATTTAATTAGACAGTTTTGGGTTACTGTCAAGATATGTGTGCCACTATTGTTACTTTAGGGATATCTTGCCATGCTGGTCAGTGTTGTGCTTCATAAGCATGGTAGCTACACAGATTTATTGATTTCTTCTATCCCTTGGCAGCTTTTATTTACTTTCTGGCACCATAGGAACCGGAATACAGAAAGGTGTCTTTCTGCATCTCCAGCTTGGTTCATCTGAATCTGTGCCACAGTGCATAGTGTCTTTGCAATAGGTATTTTATCATGCCCTGAATACTACTGAGTACCATACCAAGGAGGGAGTAGAAACTTAGGGCTCCAGTGGCTGATTGGAAATGGAGTAAGTTAGTAAAGATTAATGATTGTAATTGAATATATTGATATCTTATAAGTAATTAGAAAAGTTACTAGTCTCTTCTTTCAAAAATAACTACTTACTTTTGTTTCTATGTTGTTTTTTAAACACAACAATATTGCTTTATTTTACTTAACTGTATCATGGTCTAAGTTTGACCTTATCTAAAGGCTGATAGCCTATGAAATTGATCATGTATAAAAATAGAAAAAAAAAAGGTCCAACGTGAATAAGAACTAAACCAGCTCTTGGACAGACAAAAAAAAGGGTTCCATTTACCTTTTCAGATTTCCATTGTAAATTTTATTTGGCCTGGTTTGAAACAAACATGTATTTTGCTACAGAATTAATAAACTGTCCATAGACTTGTTCCTCAAGGACTACCTTTCCATTCCTCAGAGACTGTCAATCGATACATATTATACTGACTTTTCAACATCCAGAAGAAAATGAATTTTAATGTACATTTGTCAACAGATTTTCAAGATAGAAGTGCTGAGCCTGCAGAATTTCACAACTGAATGTACAAATGAGCTGGAAGGGCAATTGTAATAAAGACTAATCAGCACCGAGTGTCTTGACTTTTAGGAAGCAAGCTTCATTGCAGAAGTGAATTGCTGTACATTATTACAAACAGGATGCCAAGTGTATGAAGGTCTAATATTAATGAAATTTTGTAGTAGTCACCAACCATGTCCAGTTTTCCATGGTTCTTTTTTCCCCATGACCTCTGTCTGTTGTCACTGTCTCTTGCAGCTCAACCTTGATATGGTTCTTTTCGTTCATTTACCTTACATGTTGTACAAAGTGAGTCTTAGTAAAATTGGAAGCAGAATAAAAAGCACCAATAAAGAAAAGGTGTTGACCCCAAGAATGAACTGTAGTTTCCACTCTTGAAGAAAGAATCTTCTTTTCTTTTCTATTCACTAGAGTTGTGTGTGAATTAAAAAATGATGGCAGATAAAGCCTCGTCTTGTTCGTGACCAAGCCACCAAGCTAAGAGTATGGTAGAAGGTAGCAATACCATACAGTACATTAAATGTTCACATATAAAATATTAAACAACTACTATAAATTTAATAATTTTTTACAGTATTTATTAACACAGTCTCCCATACATACAGATATACACACACAGACATTGAACTGCTTAAAAATACAGTTGTTTCTGCATTCAAGAGAATTAGAGAATGAAAAGTGAGCAGAAATCATTACATATTTGAGATATATTTGTAATTTTAGAGACATACATTAATATGGAAATATATACACACCAGCCGACAATATAAAAGACAGCCCACCAAAGTATAAGACACTTGAATAAAGTGCATCATTGTCTAAAGAAAACATGCAAGTGATAAATATATAAAGCATGCCAGTAGAACCATTAATGAATGAACCCAAATCAAAATCAAACATGTTGCCATCTTATTACGACTAGGATGGATATAATTTAAAAGTCAAAAGTGGAAAATATCAAGTTTTGGCCAGACTCTCAAGAAATCTGAACTTGCCTTAGTGCTTTGTAGAAGGTCAAATGATAAAGACTTGGTAGAAAACAACTCAGTAGTTGTGCAAATATTTAATCATACTATGAATATATGTCTCATAGTCAACTCAGAATTGAAAACTGAAATGCAAGCAAGATACATGAGTTTTCTTAGCAGCATTATTTGTAAAGAACACTAATGACAAAAACCACTACATTCAATAACTTGAACAATGCAGCATAAAATATTCTATAGTCATGTAACAAATATTATTTACTCATTAGATGCAGTGAGCTCTATTGATAAGTGCTACAATACGGATGTGTCTAGAATATATTATGCTAAATGAAAGCAGCCAGATACTGAAGACAATTCATAATCTATCAATTAATATAAAGCTC
Source organism: Microtus ochrogaster (assembly GCF_000317375.1). Taxonomy (NCBI): domain Eukaryota; kingdom Metazoa; phylum Chordata; class Mammalia; order Rodentia; family Cricetidae; genus Microtus; species Microtus ochrogaster. The sequence continues at coordinate 9,905,084 of NW_004949098.1, forward strand.
CATATTAGTTAACATATGAACACAATATGCAAATGGGTGTTGGCTAAGGGCAATGGGAGGAAGGGACTGCGAGTAACTGCTGAGTATGAGCCCTAGCTTTTTTATTTATTTATTTATTTTTTTTATTTTTTATTTTACGAGACAGGGTTTCTCTGTAGCTTTTGGTTCCTGTCCTGGAACTAGCTCTTGTAGACCAGGCTGGCCTTGAACTCACAGAGATCCA
>NW_004949098.1:9908167-9915120 GCF_000317375.1 Microtus ochrogaster
AATATGTAAGAGCTAGCCAATAAGAGGCTGGAACTATTGGGGCCAGGCAGTGTTTAAAAGAATACAGTTTCCGTGTAATTATTTCGGGGCATAAGCTAAGCTAGCCATGTGGGCGGCCGGGTGCCGGGGGACGCAGCTCCGCTGCTCTTATTTCAACAACTGTGTTGAATGAGTACATAACATCGTGAACACACTCAGAGACAACGAACTAGATGTTTTTATGTAGTTAGAATAGGAAAATTAGCAATATGTGTATAGAGTTCAGTAAAATACTTGCATTAAGTAGACATAAAATAGCTATATTTCCCCAATTCCAGTCATCTCTCTAGGTAACTTGTTATGCCATGTTAGGTTGGTATCCATAGGAAAGCTGTTATTCTTTTAAGGGAACTGGAGGAGTGATCTGAGGCAGAGAGAAGGCAAGGGAGAGGGATGAAAGGAGTGAGAAAAGGGAAGGCTGCATTCGGGGTGGTAACATGAGAAAAAATAGAAATTTGCAAAAAAACCCTGCTATTTTAAAATAAGAATATTGTCTGACTCTGAACAGTATTAAACAAATTCTTGATTATTTCTATTAAAAATTCATCATACCATATCAAAATCAAGCTGCGAAGACAGAGAATTTGCTAAATTGCTTGCCACCCAAGCAGGAGAACCTGTGTTTGATCCCATACTCCAAGTAAAAACCTGAGTGTGGTACCACACTTGTAATCCTAGCACTGAGGCAATAAAAACATGTAGACTTTGGGGGCTCACTGGACACTGAAGACAAAAGGATCCTGGGGTTCAGAGCCTACTTAGCCAGTAGTGAGCTCGCCTATCTCAAAATACAAGACGAATGAATAACTCCTGAGTAACAGTAACCAAAGTTGACCTCTGGTTCTGACATACACACACACAAACTCGCATCCACTCAAAACAACATTTTGATTTATTATGTCTGACTCCTAAATCAAGTCTATTACAATATGTGCAAATGCAGCAATTTACACATCCCATCTTTAATAATCAAAAGACATAAAAAAAGCACATGGAACCGTCTCTGTACATGTTGGTGCAGCCAGGTATGTCGTTTGGGTGTGTGATGAATCTTTCGATTCTCTTACCCTAAGCTAGACAATTAGAAATAAGACAAAGAATGGAAATTCAATGTGCAGTATCTATCTCCACTTCCCTGGTTCAGCTCTTTCCCTAATCTGATTTTAGTACCCCAGCACCAAACCTCTGTCCTTCAGGCTATTTCTTCTTGCTCTTCTTTGAGCATTATTTCCTTATGTCCTCTCCCTACAATCTGCTTTGTTAAATGGAAACAGCTTCTCCTTGAAATACCTTTACATTGCTCCCCAAATTCATCCACAGAACTCACAAAATGTCAACCCTTTCTGCAGTGACTGTCCAAGTCCCATGAGTTTATTTCCCAGTTCATTCATGTTTTTTAGCACTTCAGGAGGAGGAGTGAGACATGCCTGCTGCAATGTTTCAGATGCTGTGCTATCCACTCAAGCAATTTATATATGTCATAAAGGCAACACTATCTCAGTGAGTGTTGTTTATAAGCTAAATAACATCTGCATCTCAGTGTTTGAGTTATGTGAGATCTTCTTCAATATTAAAGTATACCTTGCGTTGCAAAACAATAAATAGTATCTTTTAAGTGCAGGATTAATATCTACGCATATCTGAGCTTGGTAAGAATGTACCTCTACACAGCTGGTCTGAATGAATACTGCTCCTGCCCTGATTCACCACTGGGACTCTCTCCTTACTATGAATCCTTTAAATTAAAGGATAGGACCTTTAATGACAATGCAGGAGACCACCATACAATCAAATGGCTTGGTCAGAAACAAAGGAAGGAGACAGCAGCTATTATGACTGCCTCACTACCAAGCAGCAGATGAGAGTAGTTCATCAGCGATAAAGCCACTGACATAGCATGTGTTGTGTGGTGAGGGGAAAGGACAAACTCAAATTGCCTTCCACTATGACATTCTTCCCCCATAGGACATTGAACGAGTGAGATATAGAAAAAAAAAGTGGACTGGTATAAAACCTGCAAAGTATTAGCATGTAAGGGTAGCTTCTGCAGATAAGGTGAGAGATCTCAGAGTCTGTGATAAAGGCTGACCGAGTGTCCATCTAAGTCTGTACACTGACCTTTCCACTCACTATCAGATTCAAGAAATGGGTAGTGACCAATGATGGCAGTTTACAGCTATGACAAAATGTGATTACAAACCAAGGGAAGCATTTTAAAAGGAGATAAATATTTCCCTCCCCACTAATGGGTTCCACGCAGCTCTTATTCCCATTACATGGAAATAAACTTTCTCTGCCCCCTCTCCCTTATGCATGCAACTGGCATGCAGTCCCGAAGTTTTTTGCCCACATCTGTGCTTGGCTTTATTTCTAAAACTTTATAATTTCACTTGTATGCTGTATGCCAGTCAAAACCCACATATTTTGTGTTGTTTTTCTTTTCCCTATATTTTTCTCTTCAACCAGACTATCATTTCTTGAGGGTGGGGTGCAAAGATGACTATTGATAATTTAACTGCTGCTTAAGTAGTACTTCTTTTTTTAAAAAAAAATAGTATTTATTTCTTCATCTGTCAGGATGAGGGTCACTTAGTGATGCTGGAATGAAGCAAACACAAATGCACATTGTCAGATCACCAAAGCCCACTAGTGACTACCAAGGTGGCAGCTGATTCTTCAGCATTACACAGCTACCTGATGGTTTTTCTATTGGCCTTTACATGTAGTTAGAGTCCAACAATCCCAAACATATAAGAGGAAATATTTTTCATCCCTTTGCTTAGATTAGCTGTTTTGTTTTCCTGGGACAAAATCACTCTGCAAAATTAACTTAAGGGTGGGAGGGTCCATTTCAGCTAATGATTTCATAAGTTTCCATCTATTGAGGTAGGAAAGGCATGGTTATAGGAGTAGAAGACAGCTTTTATTCACACCATGGCAGACAAGGAAGCAGCAAAGGAAGGCTAGAGCCAACTATGGGCATAATTTCAAAGACCCACCCCAAGTAGCCCTCTTCTACTGGCCAGGTCCCACTTTCTTAATATTTTTACAACATTGGAGATAGTACCACAAGCTGAGGATAAAGGCTTCAAAACTTGAACCCAATGAGGGAAATTTCAGATTCAAACTGGGATCATTCTCTTACTCCTATTCAAAAACAAAAACAAAAAAAAACCCACTTGGATCCAATTTAATGCTTCCATTTGTGCTTTCAGTGATAGGATAACTAATTTAACAAAAATACACTGTCAGATTGGACCCTGCAAGCTACAAATCCCTCTTGCCCCTAAGCCCTCCTATACTCCACGACCTCAGAAGAACTCTGAAATACAGACTTCAGCTACACAGAGAAGAACAAAAGATGAATTGCTCCAATATTCCCACCCCATCTATCAGACCTGTAAGCTATAGCTCCCACTATGCACCCAAAACCTCCTATCCCCCACAACCTCACAGGAACTCAGGCTGTGACTACGTAGAGTGGACCAAGACAGTGAACCAAGAAAGCAGACTTAGAGAGTAGACCAAGAGAGCAGGCCAAGAGAGACCTCAGTGGCTCCCTGAGACACAGAGAGTAACAGTGCAGGACAAACCACCAGTTCCCAAAGACATAGACAGGCACTTCAAGGATTGGACCAAGATGCAAAGATACTGCCCACACCAACTGAGGTCCAACAACCTACATAGCAACATGGTAACACCAGAATCCAGTGGTCACACAACAGGAAGACTTGATCACCCTAACCCAGAAGAAGCAGAAGAAAACAATTTTAAATGTAACTTTATGAAGATGATGGAGACCTATAAAGTGGAACTGAAAAATTCCCTTAAAGAAATGGAGAATAAGACAGACAAAAAATGGAAGAAATCAATAAATCTCTTAAAGAAACTCAAGAAAATCATGAAAACAAAATCAGACAGGTGAAGCAAACAATTCAAACAGTTCAAGAATAAAAGATTGAAATAGAGGCAATAAAGAAAACACAATCCAAGGAAATTCTGGAAAAGAAAAATGTGGGTAAAAGAAGGGAACTACAGAGGCAAGCATAACCAACAGAATATAAGAGATAGAAAAGATAACCTCAGGGATTGAAGATACTGTAGAGGACATAGATTCATCAGCCAAAGAAAACATTAAATCCAACAAACTCTTAACACAAAACATCCGGACACCATAAAAAAAAAAACCAACCATAAGCATAATTGGGATAGAAGAAGAAAAATAACTCCAGCTCAAAGACACAGAAAATATAGTCAACAAAATCATAGAAGAAAATTTTCCCAACCTAAAGAATATTCCTATGAAGGTACAATAAGCTTACAAAACACCAAATAGAATGGAACAAAAAAATAAATCTCCTCAAAATATAATAATCAAAACACAAACCATACAGAATAAAGAAAAAAATATTAAAAGCTGCAAAGGATAAAAGCCAAGTAACATGCATATAAAGGCAGACCTATCAGAATTATACCCAACATCTCAATAGAATCCATAAAAGCAAGAAGGTACTGAACAGATAAATGTGCTGCAGACACTAAGAGACCAAGGATGCAAGCACAGACTACTATGCCCAACAAAGCTGTCAATCACTATTGATGGAGAAAACAAGATATTGCATGACAAAACAAGACTTAAACAATACCTATCCTCAGATTGAGCCCTATAGAAAGCACTAGAAGGAAAACTGCAACTCAAGAAAGCTAACTGAACACACAAAAACAGGCAACAGATAACCTTACACCACAAACTCCAAAGAATAGAAACACACAAACACTACCACAGAAAAATAACAGGAATTAACAATCACTGGTCATTAATATCTCTTAATATCAATGGACTCGATTTACCTATACAAAGACACAGGCTAAGACAATGGATACGAAATGAGGATTCACCCTCTTGCTGTATACAAGAAACACACCTCAATCTCAAATCAGAGTATGAGCTGCAAAAAAGATTTTCCAATCAAATGAAGCTAAGAAACAAGCAGGTGTAGTTATACTAACATCTAACAAAATAGACTTTAAACTAAAATCAATAAGAAGACATAGAGAAGGACACTTTAGACTCAGCACAGGAACAATCCATCAAGATGAAGTCTTAGTCTTGAACATCTATGCCCTAAATACAAGGACACTCAAATTTGTATAAGAAACATTACTAAAATGTAAATAACACAACAAGCCCCACACACTAATAGTAGGAGACTTCAATAGGCTACTTTCCCCAATGGACAGATGAACCAGAGAGAAACTAAACAGAGAAATAAGACAACTGACAGACATCAATGAACTCAAATGAACTTAACAGACATCTACAGAGCATTTCATCCAAACAAAAGAATATACTTTTTTTCTCAACATCTCATGGAACCTTCTCTAAAATTGACCACATACTTGCTAACAAAGAAAACATCCACATACACACAAAAAAAATAATTGGAGAAACTCCCTATATCTTATCGAATCACCATGATTCAAAGTTAGAATTTACCAACAACACTAATTACAGAACATCTACAAGTTCATGGAACTTGAACAGAGCTTAATTAAATCACCCCTGGGTAAAGAAAGAAAGAAATTAAATACTTCCTATAATTCAATGAAAATGAAGGCATAATGTATCCAAACATATGAAACACTATGAAAGCAGTTCTAAAAGGAAATTGCATAGCACTAAATGACTACATAAAGACAGTTGGGGAATCTCACACTAGTGAATTACTAACACACATGAAAGCTCTAGAACAAAAAGAAGCAGACTCACCTAGGAAGAGTAGATGACAGGAAATAATCAAATTCAGGGCTGAAATCAAAATAGAAACAAAGAAACAATGAGCTGGTTCTTTGAGAAAATCAACACAATAGATAAACCTTTATCCAAATTAATCAAAAGGCAGTGATAGAATCTTCATATTAACAAAATCAGAAATGAAAAAGGAGACAAAACAACAGACACTAAGGAAATCCAGAGAATAATTAGGCAATACTGCAAAAACCTGTGCTCAACAAAATGGCAAATGTAAAAGAAATGGACAATTTACTGGATAGATACCACATGCCAAAATTAAAATGAGGCCAGATGAACAATTTAAATAGACCTATAGCATGCAAGGAAATAGAAGTGGTCATTATAAGTCTCCCAAACAAAAAAGCCCAGGACCAGATGGTTTCAGTGCATAATTCTACCAGAACTTTTAAAAAAGTGCTAGAATGTATATTCCTTGAAGTATTCCACATTATAGAAACAGAAGGAAGATTGCCAACCTCTTATTATGGGGCTGCAGTTACCCTGATATTGAAACCACACAAAGACTCAACCAAGAGAGTTATAGACCAATCTGTCTCATGAACATTAATGCAAAAATACTCAATAAAATACTGACAGATGAATCCAAGAACACATCAAAAAATCCATCATGATCAATTCAGCTTCATTCCAGAGATGCAGGGATGTTTCAACATCGGAAAATCTATCAATTTTATCAACCATATAAATAAACTGAAAGAAAAAAAAACAATGTGATCATTCTATTGATGTTGAAATACCATTTGACAAAATCCAACACCCCTTCATGATAAAGGTCTTGGAGATATCAGAGACACAAGGAACATATCTAAACATAATAAATCAATATACAGCAAGACAACAGCCAACATCAAATTAAATGGAAAGAAACTTAAAGCAATACCACTAAAATCAGGAACAAGACAAAGATGTCAACTCTCTCTATATCTTTTTTTTAAAATTCTTTTTTTTTATTGAGAAAAGGAAAAAAAAACAAGTTTTCACCTCCTCCCAGCCTCCCATTTCCCTCCCCCTCCTCCCACCCTTCTTCCCTTCCCCCCACTCCTCTCCCCCTCCCTCTCCAGTCCAATGGATAGTCAGGGTTCCCTGCCCTGTGGTAAGT
>NW_004949098.1:9915915-9937103 GCF_000317375.1 Microtus ochrogaster
TTCATCTTTTTGGGTCTGGGTTACCTCACTCAGGATAGTGTTTTCTATTTCCATCCATTTGCATGCAAAATTCGAGAAGTCATTGTTTTTCTTGAAGTTTTGGCTAGAGTAATAAGACAACAAAAGGAGATAAAGGGATACAAATTGAAAAGGAAAAAGTCAAACTTTTGTTATTTGCAGATGATAGGATAGTATAAATAAGTGACCCCAAAACTCTATCAGGGAACACCTACATCTGATTAATATAGCACTGTGGTAGGATACAAGATCAACTCAAAAAAGTCAGTAGTCCTCCTATATATAAATGATAAAGAAGCTGAGAAATAAATCAGAGAAACATCACCATTCACCATAACCAGAAATAACACAAAATATCTTGGGGTTACACTAACCAAAGAAGTGAAAGACCTATTTGACAAGAACTTTAAGTCTTTGAGGAAAGAAATTGAAAAAGATGCCAGAAAATGGAAGATGTCCCATGTTCTAGGATAGGTAGAATCAACATAATAAAAATAAATGTCAATCCTAACAAAAGCAATCTATAGATTCAGTGCAATCCCCATCAAAATTCAAACATAATTATTCACAGATATTGAAAGAAACATATCAATTTCATATTAAAAATCAAAAAACCCTGGGTAGCGAAAACAATCCTATACAATAAAGAAACTTCCTGAAGCATCACCATGCCTGACATCAATCTCTAGTATAATGCTATAATAAAGAAAACGGCCCAGCACTGCCATAAAAAAGGACAGGTTGACCAATGGAACCAAATAGAAGAGCCAGATATTACTCCACACATCTATGTACACCTGACTTTTGACAAATAAACTAAAAATATACAATGGAAAAAAGAAATCATCTTCAACAAATGGGGCTGGTAAAACTGGATGTCAATATGTAGAAGAATGAAAAAAGATCCTTATCTATCCCCATGTGCAAAACTCAAGTTCAAATGGATTAAAGACCTCAGTATAAAACTGACCACACTGAAACTGATAGAAGCAAAAGTGGGAAGGAGCTTTTAATGTATGGGCAAAAGAGACTACTTTGATATATAACCCCAGTAGCACAGACACTGAGAGCAACAATAGATAAATGGGACCTCCTGAAACTGTAATGCTTCTCTAAAGCAAAGGACACAGTCAATAAGACAAAAAGGCAGCCTACTGAATTGGAAAAGATTTTCATCAACCCCACATCAAACAGAGCACTGATCTCAAAATACATGCTATTTTAAAAACTTTGATATTCTTAATTAAACAGTTTAAATATTTCACTTACTATTAAATTTAATAGAAAATGAAAAATCATGTTTCGTGACAAATTTAATTTTCTTTCTGACTTTGTATTCATGTTTTCTCCATGTACTTCATAAACACTAAGTTTATTCAGGTAGTCATGAAATCAGAGTGAGGACATAAAAACATGCTGCCATTCTCTGCTCTGACTACTGGCATTAGCTTTATGTCTCCATTACCATCACTTAGAACTCCCTGGCTGCTTCCCAACAGAGTGACACCAGAGTCACCCACTGCATGAGACTCATCTCTGCAGTAAGACTTGATTTACCTCATAAGTCAACCAGAAGGCCCTTTGATAAACAAAGTATTCTTTTCAAGTAGGTTTACTGCTCCCCCACTCACTTGAGGAATAATAACTCAAAATTATTCCTGTGTGTCCTATGCTTTCGATTGATGAGGTCTAGGATATGCACAACATGCCTCTCATGCATTTTCTCACTTAACACAATTCTATAGAGGGAATTGGAACATGTTTATGATATGGGTGATGAAAACCTAGAATGCCACCCAGTAGAAAGAAAGATTGGATGGCTCAAAACTGCATTAATTCCTGCACTTTCTATATGTTTAGTATAATACATGTATACAGCTAATAAACTTGAAGTAGAAACTTCATGTCACCCATTTTGTAGTATGGGAAAAATATACTGAACTGAGGATGAATACAATTAATGGGTGAAGGTTTTTAAATGGAGAAGGAAAGAACTGGTAATGTTGTAAAAAATCTGAGAAACAAAGATTAAGTGAGATAAATGAAGTTATCATATTTCCACTAGCCCCTGCCTTGCTTTTACTTGGACTGCTAAAAGCAGATGAATTCTATTTTGTTCACTGCAATGTATTTCTCATCTTGTTTTTGCCCAATGAGTAATGTCTTATCTAGTCTTCCTTCAAGCCAACAGCACAGCCAGATGCAAATATTCCTTGTAATAATTACATTTATGTCCAGAGGAGATGGCACAATTAGTAAGGTGTTTGCAACATCTGAGTTCACATCTCCAGCACAGATATAAAACACCAATAGAAAGATGTGAAGACAGTTACTTTGAGTTCATCAGTCATACAGCCCAGCTGATGGCTGAGCTCTAGATCTAAAAACTCTATCTGACAAAAAACAATGAGATGGAAAGAAATTGATGGAGACACCTCAGTTCTCCATATGTTCACACATACACACAGACATGCACACTCCTATGAATATATTATAATGTATATATACAAATATAATCAAAACACATATACAATATACCTTTCATAAGCATACATATGTACACACTTGCACATTAAAAAGGATACAATGAATACATTTACTTTTTGTAAATGAAAAATAGCCAGAAGGTGAAGGTAGTGATAACTTTAAGGCTACGATTATAGGGGGGTTAAGGTATGCAAAACACTCCTCTCATTTGATGCCCTCCTAAGACACTCAGGGTAGAATGTTGATCCCATTTAGTTTGATTTATATAGCTTATGACATTTTCAGACAATATTTTCTGTACATCATTATGTCTGTATTTTATCATTATCCATATTTCAAAGGTTTATGAGTCCACATTACTAATATTAAAAAGAAAGTCAGAATTTTGCCGTTAATCCATGACTCTAGCAGTAGAATGTCATCCTTCGTTGTCATTGTCCCTCTATGAAGTTGCTACATATTATAATACTTACTGGCAGTATTTATCCAGACAGCCAGTAACTAATCTATCATATAGACAGAAGGCAAATGTATTTATTTGGGGCCATGAATAAAGTTTAATTGTTGATATAAAAGTGGAAATTGAATTCAAGCAAATGCCAAATGGATTAAATGACAGGGAGGCCTAGGGTATCATTTGAAGCTTTCTTCCACAGGAATCTTTTGTTTGGTACAAAGCAAATGCCTGCATCATTTGAAAATAGTTTAGATACTAGAATTGGTTTTACTTACTTTCTTTTCCAATGAGTTGGTTGGAATTCAAACTAGATATGGAGCTGGTGAGATGACTCAGTGGCTAACAGGATCACACTGACCAGGCCAGCTGGCCAGTCAGTGAGCTCATACTTCAGGGAGACACCCTTACTTTAAGAACAGTCTCATTCTCCACATATGAGTACACACAGACATAAACATATACCTAAAAGGATCTGTAGATTTGGTCATGTTTTGTGTGTCCAGCCTTTGAAAAAAGGAATTGCACATCTAATCCCAAGAGAATTACAAATAAAGTTGTGCATGTTCATATTTCTGTAAGAACAATTACTCCATATGAATACAAAATTTTAAATAAAATAATCATATTTAAAGTTGTGAAAACATCATTTTCTCATCCCTAAGCAGTGCTTTCATCCAATGGTTTCCTTCAAGTGGTGAGTTAACATGCATGGTGGGTATAAACATGGGTTTCTTCACTCTTTAATAGATTCCCCTTTCTGTTTCTCCAGTAAAAATGGAACCTGAGGCCTTGGCATGCCTGGCAAACACTCTTAAGAGTAAACTGTCTCTCTGAACCAAACATCCTTTCCATCCAGAGAAAGTTAGCAAATTTGCTGATGCATTATTTTTTAGTGACAAAAAAAAAGGTTCTGTCTCTCGAAATGCAATGGGAAATTCCAGTTTCATGGCCTTTCTTCTCTACAGTAAAGTACAACAGGCCACCAGAAGGCAGCTACTTATGCTTTTCTAACTAACTCTTTAATTCTTTTCTTTGCGGTTGGTCTTAGAACGATATAGCTGGGTGATTTGAACATTTTCTCTGGTTTCTTGGAATGGGTGTTCAGGCCAAAAACACATTTGCATTCTAAAAGGAAGGAGGAAATTGGACCTGCACAATTTGCCACCCAATAGTCTGTCTCTGATCTCCAGCCTAGTTGTGCTCAGGCTCCAAAATCTTGGATTCAAAAGAGATAATGATGCAGGCTGAAGAGAGAGAGAATCTGTACATTGGGAGCTCTGTATCATTACCTTGATACAGCTGCTATTTAGAGCATTTTGATTCTATTTTGTCTTTTACTGTTAACTTTAATGGTAGTTGATAAGTTTGCTGAAACCGTAACTGTATTTACCTGCATTGGGCACAAATTAGCTGGAAAGTGGATGGAATGAGAACAACTTCTGCTGGGCTAATAGGAACCCACAGAAGAGAGTTGAAAAGATATGTTAAAATTTTAATAACACTCCTTTACGTGCACAATTAAAGGCTACTGAAATCAGAGGTGCATTACAAAGCAACATTTCCCCAGGGGCCAGATAAAATGAATAATTAATTCTCACTTCTGTTGTATCTTTTCATATTTTTGGCTTGTTAGTGTCTCTTTAAAAAACAAATAATGTGCTTCATAAGAAATTCCTATTAAACATGCCTTTCAACTCCAAGCAAGCTTAGTTCCAGGTAGAATAATATGTGATTCAATAATTCCCTAATTCATTCAGGTTCTGACTCTTGATTTTCTAGGGACTCTTAGAGTATTCTTATCCTTAATTTAATTCTGTCTTTTTTAACTGGAAAGAACAATTGTTAAAGTACATTAACTGTACAAAGGGAGAGATTTACTTTTGTCATTTATGAATGTAGATATAATGCACTGAGATCCTATTTACCACTTCTATGATCTTTGCTTGCCTGTTCTGTTCTCCCTTTCCATATCCATTTTAGGCTTACTTATTGTCATGGTGACACCCTCCCATCAATGGTACATGATGATTTTTTTCTGGGTTTGGAAAATTTCATTTTAACATGATGCTCTCCTGTTCAGTCCACTTTCCTCCATAAACATAATGTTATTGTTCAACATAGTTTAGTAAACTTAAGGTTCATATATTTTTGAAGAATATCTATACTGAATTCCAAGATAGTTTTAATGACTTACATCCCATCAGCACTATTTGTTGTTGTTAATTTACTTGATGATAGCCATTCTGACCAAAGCAAGATAAAATCTCACTGTGTTTCAATTTGTATTTCAATCATTGCTAAAGATTTGGAACATTAAAACATGTTTTCATACTTTTAGTAGGTATTTGTACACTAAGGTTGCAAATATCCCAAAACACCCATAGGATCTTGATTATTCTGTTGTATAGAAGAGAGTTAGTTAGTTAGTTAGTTAGTTAGTTAGTTAGTTAGTTAGTTAAAAAGCTAGTGGTTTGTTAATCTTGTTTTTACTTTTTAGGTTTCTGAGAAAGTATATGTAGCTCAGGGTCATCTCAACTTAGAACAATCCTCCTGACTCCTTAGTACTGCACTCTTCTGTGTTCTCCTTTCATCACCTTGAAATTAATATAGGTATACTGTAGTAATGGGAGCAGCGGGGCCACGTCCCCAGCACTCCGACCGCCTGCTAGCTTATGCCCTGAAATAACAACACACAAATTGTATTCATTTAAACACTGCTTGGCCCTTTAGCTCTAGCCCTTACTGGCTAATTCTGATATCCCGATCAACCCATCTCTAATAAACTGTGAGCACCCGTCTTACTGGGAAGATTCTAGCCTACTTCCATCCTGGGTCGGAGCTTCATCGCGAGTATCTGCCCAGGAGTGGGCAGTATGGCGTCTCTCTGAGGCATCTGCCCCCGAGAGGAGAGCTGTCGAGTCTGAGCTCACTTCCTCTTCCTCCCAGCATTCTGTTCTGTTTACTCCTCCCTCCTATGTTTTAACCTATGAGGGGCAGCCAAGCAGTTTCTTTATTACTTAACCAATGAAATCAACAGATTGATATATGAAACTCCCACATCAGTATACCTATATCGAAAAACTACAGATAGTTATAACTTAAAAGGCTTTCCATATGTTTTTAGCATAGTTTCCAAAGTTTTAAGTTTTACATTAATGTTGTTTTGTTCGCAAATGGGAAAGCATTTCATTCATAGTAACCAGAACCTGAAAACAACACGTGTATCAACAGGAAAGCAAATAAACACATTTAGATAGAGTCAACTCATGAAATATCATTCAGTAATTCAAAATATTAAAAAGCTAAGCCACGATCACTACATTAAATGTAACAATTCCAACATAAAAGAACATACAGAGATTCAGGATAATACCAATGACAGTCTTATTTTTTTTATTGATTTTTATTGAGCTCTGTATTTTTCTCTGTTCCCCTCCCTTTCTCTCCCCTCCCATTCAACCCTCTCCCAAGATCCCCATGCTCCAGATTTACTCAAGAGATCTTGTCTTTTTCTACTACCCACGTAGATTAGATCTATGTATGTATTCTTATTTGTTCTTTGCCCCAAAGAGTCAATACTCAGGATTAGAAGGGAAGCAGAAAGGCAGATGTGAAATGCCTGGTGTTGGTGGTGGTCACCAGCAGCAGGTTTTAGGCCCCCAAATTGGGTCCTCTGTAAGAATAAGTGCTCTTTTTAAATTATTTCATTTTTGAGATTATAATATAATCACATCATTTCCCCCTTTCTTTTTCTCCATCATAAGCCTCCCATATATCCCTCCTTGTCTCTTTGAAATGCATTACCTCTTTTTTCATTAATTGTTGCTACATGTATATAGGTATATGTGTCTACATATATATTACTAAATATAACCAGTGTGTGTATGTATGTACGTATGTATATCAGACCACTCTGAACTCAGTAATATTTACAAAGAAAGTACATCAGACAAAAGCAAACCACGTACCTCTGGGGGCAGATAGAATCCAAATCGATTCCGAATCTAGAGCTCTACTACTTCTTATCTCCTTGCTTTTGTTTCTATTACTGCTATTTTCAAATTACTTTTGAAAGTGAAAGAAAAATTAGAAAAATGCTAAAGCATGGCATTTCAGGGATCTTTCAAATGACTGTGAATTAAGGTAAACAGTGAGTTTGATGATAAGTTTAGACATGGAAATTTTATATATATTTAAAATTTCATTTTATATATACATTCATTTAAAATATTATTATTCTTTACATGTAGCCTAGAAGAAATTTATTTTTAAACTATTTATAATTCTAGTGTTCAGTCTAAAAGTAAATAAGATGTCTGTTAAGAGTAAACAACACGAGGATGAGAGGTTTTCCTAAATACCACCATATTTCATATAATGATATTTTGTCAGTGTCTGAGTCTCTATATAACAGTGTCTCCATACACTTATATCACCTAATGATCTACTGACCTTGTAGTCATCTTGGTTTGTGCAACTCTGATCTATGATATTCTTCTTATAGCTATAGTGTGTTTGTCAGATCATACCACCTTCTGATAAGTGATGCATAATTGATCTGTGTGTTCTCATGATGCTTCTCTGCAGTAATTGTCATTTTTAGTTAATTGTTTACTAAGATCAAGCTGTTTTTCTTTGAATTATTTATTCAAAGTGTGAAGAATTAAGACTTTTCTCTCATAGTATCAGTGTAAAAGTTGAAAATGCGCATGTTAATTAACTGTCTTAGTGGATGACATTCAGTTAACACTTCAAGCTCTAATTAGAAAAAATTGAAATGGTTATCCAAACTCTAAAATCAGTGGAAAATCTAGAAATAAGATTTTTTTGGTTTTGGTTTTGGTTTTTTGAGACCGGGTTTCTCTGTAGCTTTGGAGCCTGTCCTGGAACTAGCTCTTGTAGACCAGGCTGGCCCTGAACTCACAGAGATCCTCCTGCCTCTGACTCCCCAGTGCTGGGATTAACTGTGTATGCCACCTCCCTGGTAATAAGAAGAAAATTTTACTGGCAAATAAAATTCATCAACTTTTGCCATGTTTCAAATGTCATCATAGTTTCATCCAGAATAAGCATAAACTAGAAACAACTGTAGTATGCATCAACAAGCAATATTCTGATGGATAAACATGTGCTGATATTTCTTATATAACTTCTTTCTTTACTTTCTTTCTATTCTCACACTACATTTATGTGCCTTCATACTTCCTAATATCAAACAAAGGTTTTTAATAGGGGAGTGATAGTCCATTGTAGAAATGTGCCACATTTTCTTTTTCCATTCTTCGATTGAGGGCCATCTAGGTTGCTTCCAGGCTGTGGCTATTACAAATAGGACTGCTATGAATGTTGTTGAGAAAGTATCCTTGTGGTAATGATTGAGCATCCTTTGCATATTTGCCCAAGAGTGGTATCACTAGGTCTCGAGGTAGATTGACTTTCAATTTTCTAAGAAATTGCCATATCAACTTTCAAAGTTGCACTTCCACCAGCAATGGAGAAATGTTCTCCTTGCTCCACGTCCTCTACAGCATAAACTGTTATTTGTGTTTTGGATCTTAGCTATTGTGACAGGTAGATAATAGAATCTGAATCATTTTGATTTGCATTTATTTCCCTGACAGCTAAGGATATTAACCCTTTCTTTAAGTGTTTCTCTGTCATTTGAGATTCTTCTGTTGAAAATTCTCTGTTTACATCTGTACCCCATTTTGTAATTGGATTATTTGGTATTTTAATCTCTAATTCCTTGAGTTCTTTATATATCTTGGGAACCAGTCCTCTGTCAGGTGTGGGGTAGCTGAAGATCTTTTCCTTTTCTGTAGGCTGAAATTTTATCCTTTTGCCAGTGTCCTTTGCCTTATAGAAGCTTTTCAGTTTCAGAAGGTCCCATTTATTAATTGTCAATATTAGTGTCTGTACTTCTGGTATTCTATTCAGAGTGTTTTCTCCTGTGCCAATATATTCAAGTGCATTCCCCACTTTATTTTCTATCAGGTTCTATGTAATTTGATTTATGTTGGGGTCTTTGATCTACTTGGACAAGAGTATTGTGCAAGATGAAAGATATGGAACTATTTGCATTTTTCAACATGTAAACATCAGTTATGCCATGCCATTTGTTGATGATAATTTCTAGTTTCCATTGTATAATCTGGTCTTCTTTATTAAAATTCAAGTGTCCATAGTTGGGTAGGCTTATGTCTAGGTCTTCCATTTGATTCCATTGATCAATGTGTCTGTTTTAATGCCAATGCCATGCTGTTTTATTACTATAGCTCTGTAGTAAGAACTTGAGATTAGAGATGGTAATGTCTCTGGCAGTTCTTTTATTTTACAGTATTGTTTTACCTATCCTGGGTTTTTTTGTTTTTCCCATATGAACATGCATATTGTTCTTTGAAGGTCTGTAAAAATTTTGATAGGAATTATGTTGAATCCGTAGATTGCTTTTAGTAAGAAGGACATTTTTAATATGTTCTTCCTACAGATTCATGAGCATAGATCTTTCTGTCTTATGATATCTTCTCCAATGTTTTTCTTCAAAGACTTGAATGAGTTACTAGAAAAAAAAAATCATGAATGAGATGACCCCGACTCAGAAAGACAAACTTAGTATCTAACTCACTCATAACTGAATATTAACTTTAGAGTAAGAGATAACCATGCTACAAAACCAGAGAGACCAGATAACAAGGAGGGCTCAAGGGAAGACACATAGATCTCCCTGGGAAAGGGAAATAGAAGAGATCTCCTGGGTGGACTAGGGGCTGATTTGATTGCAAAATTGAGGGTTCGGGATGCCCACTGGATGAAGCTGGAGAGTAATCTCCTAAACTCAGATTGGGGACTACCCCAATTGCTATCAAAAAGCTTTCATCCCGTAACTGATGGAAACAGATGCAGAAACTCACAACCAAAGACTAGGCCACGCTCAGGGACTCCTACTGAAGGGAAGAAGGAAGGATTTTAGGAACCAGAGGCATCAAGGACATCACAAGAAAACCCACGGAAACAACTATCCTGGCTCATAGGGACTCAGAATAAGAACCAACAATCAATCAAGAAAACAAACCATGAGTGGAGAGAGATTTGTTGGAACACTGACTCTGGGCAAACCACCCATCTGAATCACCCAATTTGTGAAATTTCAGAAACCAAGTACCTACCTGGATCCTCTGCATTAAGTCAATATGCATAAAACCTTCAGGTCATTGTTACCTAAAGAAAAATTTCAGATATACTCATTTATATAAAATATGAATACAGTACATTTATAATTATGCAAATTAGAGTAAATTAATGTTTCTAGATGAAATTTTATCATATTATATAATGTTATGATAAATATATATTCAATTATATTCAACTATGTATGTTATATGAATTGTGCTGACTATAGCTTCACACTGATGGATCAATATAGCCATAGACAATAGGCCTGTAACCAATACTTCTAGGACAATAGCATTTTAGAGATAAATAATAGAAGCTCATATATCAACTAAGAAAACTTTATTGAGCCAAATAAAAGACAGGGTGGTTTATTTTGAGGTGGTAGAAAGGTAAAAATTGGGTGTGTACACACACTGAAGGAAAACCAAAACAATAAAAGATGTTTTTTTTTTTCACTCAAAAATACCAAAGTCTTGCCAGGTGGTGGAGGTGCATGCCTTTAATCCCAGTCCTCAGGAGGCAGAGGCAGGCAGATCTAGTGAGTTCAAGGCCAACCTGGGCTAAAAGAGCTAGTTCCAGGAAAAGTTCCAAAATTGCAGAGAAGCCCTGTCTTGAAAAACCAGAAAAAAAAAAAAAGCCTCACGGTTGACATTATTGATCTTAGCCTAACTCAGTCTGTGTCAGGTTCATGACCATAAAACTTCTCTAAAAACACTGTTTGGAATTGGGGCACCATGATTACTCTGCCAGCACCTAAGCCCTGAAGATTTCTGCATCAATTCCTTGATGTATGTTCTGTATGTATCATCAGAATATTTGTGCTGGAAGGAGGGACATGTATTAATGTAGTTACCATTTCTCTCTTTCTTACTTTCAATTATTGGCATCATTAGTATATTAACTAGATAAGTGAAATTACCTCTCTAAAATTTCATATTTAAAGTTACAATGTCTACCTAGAAATGAAATGATAGCTATAAAATTTGTGGAGAAAGCCATGCATTTTAGTAATTGCTAAACATATGAGTACATTGAACATAGTTACGATAATGGAAAAGTTTAACTGAGTTTTTTTAAAGGCTTCTGCACTTAAAGAAATGTTCAGCATCCTTATTTATCATGGAAATACAAATCAAAACTACTTTGAGATTTTATCTTACACCATAAAGAATCGCCAAATTCTGTAAAAGAGTTGACAGCTCATACTGGCAAGAATGCAGAGTAAGGGGAATACTCATCTATTTGTGGTGGGAATGTAATTTGATACAGACACTATAGAAATCAGTGTGGCATACATAGGAAAATATGTATCTGAATATCCAACTATACTAGTATTGGACATATATCCAAAGGACATCCATCCTACTATAGAGACACTTGCTCAACCATGTTCATGGCTGCTCTATTCATATAGCTAGAAACTGGAAACAACCTAGATGTGCCTCAATGGATGAATGGATAAAGTAAATATAGTACGTTTACAGCCAACAAAAAAATGAACTCATGAAATTCTCAGGAAAATTAATAGAGCTAGAAAAAAAAATCCTGGGTGAGGTAATCAAGATCCAGTGAGATATATATATATATATATATATATATATATATATATATATATATATACTTGGAAGTGGATGTTAAGTCTTTGATAGGAAATATTACAGTCTATATAACTACAGAAGCTAGGTATAGAGTACGTGACTAAGGGAATGGATGGATCTACCTAGAAAGTGGAAATAGAATAGATAGTTGTGTATGTACAAGAACAGGGAGGAGAAAATTGGAACTGAATGATCAAGCAGGAAGGAAGGGAGAGGGGGATGACTAAGGGAATATGGGGAAAGGTAGCCAAACGTAAGGGCTATTTGAAGGTTCATAAAGAGCTTACACAGTACAAGCTTCCTAAAATGCACACATATAGAAGGCAATCTAAATGAAATTATCAAATAACAGAATACAGAGTCCAATTTGGACATCTCTTCATCTAGAGTCACCAAATGAAGCTTCAAATGCCAGGCGTGTGTTACATCTAATCAAGGTGATTGCCAAAGGCATTCCAGGGGACCCACGAAACAACCCCAGATATTGAAAGGGCTATTGGTGGCTCTCCAAAAACCAATAGGAAGGCTCTGTTGTTGAAATAAATACATACACAACTCATTGAAGAAAGAGAAGTCAATTTGGTGCCTACCTAGAGCCTTCATTCTATGGGCTAGTGTTCATGGTACTTGAAGGTACTTTTCATACCAGAAAAGAAGTGTAATCATCAACTCATTTATAAATTCTTCAGTCTAAAATGATGGCCTGCTTGAATGGTATGCTACTATAATAGTGGCAAAAATTTCTAAGAGCAACCAAACAATATATAACTTGAGTTAAGTTTCACTTTAGGAAATGGAATACATCCCTGACACTGTTCATGTCTCCATAAACCTGATAAGTCAGCAACCTAGGGTAAAACCAAATCTTCTACTAAAGGAATGTAGCCATAAAATGACTCATAATGACGTTCTGCTATACTTACTCATAGATAGGTTTTTGCTCATTTATCATCAGAGAAGCTTCCTCCTGTGGTAGATGAGAAGAAATACACATACTCACACCCAGACAATGTGCAGAGAGTGAACGACCTTGGAACAGTCAGTCCTAAATGGAAGGTGCCCATCAAATCTCTCTCCCTTAGAGCTCAGAGAACCCCACAGAAGAGAAGGCAGAAAGACTGTAAGATGTTAGTCAGAGGTGAGGGAGGACACTAAGAAAACAAGACCTTTAAACATATCATAACTGTCACACATATGAACTCCCAGAGATTGTACAACCCGCACAGGGCCTACCTACATGTGTCTGTGCCAGATGGGGTATCAGGACTGAAAAGAACAGTAGACACAAGTCATCATCCTTAACTCAGAAGCTATGTCCAGTTGACAACTGCTCACAAACAAAAAATCTTTTGTCTCCTGTGAAGTTTTTGGTGTCTCACTAGGAATACAGAACACTCTTGAGGTCACATTGATGCCCAACAGTAAATGGCCAACACGAAGTAAACTCAGTGGCATCTTTGGAGCTTCTTTGTCTTATGAGATTTTCACAGGCTTTATTTTTCTTACAGTTTCTTTGCATATAATTTGGCTTCTGGTTTTATGTTTTTAAGAGATTCCTGTGTATAGAAGCATGTGTCTTAGTGTCTAAATGTATATCCGGCAGGTTGATATTTTTTGGGAGAATGCTTTTTTATTCTTTTTTGTTTGTTTTGTTCTATTCCAGTTTGCTTGTTTTTTTTCTTTAACTTATTTTGTTTTTATTTAGTAGATGTTTGTTTTTCTAAGGAAAGATGGAAAGGGTGTAGAATTGATGACAGGAAAGTTGTGGAGAATCTCAGAGGAGTAAAGAAAGGGGGGAAATATAATCACAATATATTCTGTGGGGAAAAATGACTTTAAATCAAAAAAGAATAAAACACCTCTGTGTAGTTCTTATGATGAGAATAATGTGTGTTTTGCTCTATTGTTCTGTAGAAAGGTCATGGGGTTTGGATTCTGATAGAGAATCTAAATTGTACTGTAGGGAAAATGCTTAACACACAATGAAGTTGAAAAGATATAATTTTACATTTTACAAGAAGAAAATCACTCACTCTAGTGACTTTCATGTGTCCAGCAGTCATTGAAGGCTAGATTTTCCCAACCCTTTCTCTCCCCGTCCCCCTTCCTCTCTCTGTCTTTCTTATTCCCCCTTTCCCAAACATCTTTTCGCTCTTTCGTCTTCCTCCTCTTTATCCCTTTCATCCCCTCCTGTACATTGCCTCAATTAGAGTGAGGTAATCCAATTACAAAAAGACAGATATTTAATGTTTTCTCTTATATGTGGATTTTCGCTCTTAAGCTCACTATGCATCTACTACAATCCAAATGACCACAAAGTTTTGATACCTAGTAAGTGACCAGGGAGAGGAATGAGAAATAGAATATAATATTGAAGAACAATACAGGGGAAGATAGAATAGGAGGAGCAAGTGGGAAAGCAGGGTACAGGAGGGAATAAGTTCTCTCATCCCAGACTTACTGTTAGTGCCAAGACAACACTGTTTACTATTGTTTACTATTCACTTATTTCCCAATTTTTCATCTTTCTCTCTCCTATATTTCTTCTCTCATTATTTTTTCACACTTTTTCTTCCATCTTAAATTATTTGATTTTATTTTAAATATTCTTTGGGGTCAGGTAGTAACCTGGTACAAGAAAAATTCACAGCAATCTACAAGGACAGCTCTAGCTAAGATTCCTGGCTATTGCAGATATGTAATCTATGACGAGGCAAGACTTCAAGCAGAGGGATTGAGACACCAACCCAGTTACATAATCTTTGACCTACAGTCTGTCCTGCTTATGGGATGTGCTGGGTAGAGGGGCACAGAGAGTGTGGAAATTGCCAACCAATGACTGTTCTAGTTTGACATTCATGCCATGAGAGTGAGCCCATCCTAACATATCCTGGAACACCAGAACTCAGAGTCTGGATATCCCAGAGACTAGATAAAACCAAGCACAACTGGAAGAAAGCAAAAGGTCAATTCAATGATGCCTAATAATATTCTTCTATATCCAGATTGGTGTCTAGTCAAACAGTCATCAGAGAGACTTCATCCAGCAACTGATAGAAGCAGATACAGACCCACAGCCAAACATTAGGACAAGCTCAGGGAATCCTGATGAAGAAAGGTAGGCAGGATTGTAGAAGCCAGAAGGGTCAGGAAAATCCACAGATTCAACTAACCCGGGCTTAAAGCGTCTAACAGAAACTGAATTGACAATCAGAGAGCCTTCCTGGGACTGTCCTAGGACCTCTGCATATATGTGACAGTTTGTAGTTTTGTAGATTGGTCTTTTTGTGGGACTTATAACAGGGAGAACGGGGGCTGTTTCTAACTACTTTACTGGCTTTTGGAACCCCATTCCTCATACTGGATTGCCATGCTCAGCCTTAATATAAGCCAAAGTGCTTAGTCTTAACACAACTTGATATGCCAAAGTTTTGTCACTGTCCTGTTCTTTTCTGAATAGAAATGGAGGAATGGATGGAGGTGGATAAACTGAGGAAGTGGGGGAGGGCCTGGGAGGAGAAGAGGGAGAGGAAACTTGATTCAGGATGTAAAATAAATAAAAAGAATAAAATAGGTATAGATCAATATAGATTATAATCAATTCAGGTGCTATTTTACTTCTCTGTACACTTGATGTATGTATATGAGTTTATGTGTCTACATACATGCATAGTCCATAGGTATGCATCTTTTAAATGTGCATTCATTTGCACAATGAATACTGTCCAAATCATGAACACAGGGAATTTACTGCAGTGCCATAAAGTATGTCTTTATATATCATCTATCATCTATCTTAGTTGACTTTATGGTACAAATTTAAACTATCTTAGCTTGATAGAGTTGAGTAAATATTATATGACTGGTACAGGTATGATAGATACTTATATAGATGACAGATGATGTGTGGCTGGACAGTTAACTGATAGATGATAGATGTTGGGATATATGATAATAGGTAATTAATTAATAGATGATAGTTGATAAATTTTCATTTCTTTTCTGTTCTGTCTTTACAACTTGGTTCTAACTTGTAACTATTGACAATATTTCACTTCATTAATCAAGAGATGCTGATTAATGAAGTGATAATGAGGTTTTAAGAAAGTTTTTTAATTTTTTAATTAAATAACTTAATGAATAATGAACCGGAAGAACAAACAAACAGTTATTATTATTTGAAATTACTCTTGCTTATGATTAAGAGAGGCCAGCCAGGTGTACCATAGCCATTCTTACGAGCATAAGAGTCGTCATTGTACTTTTAGTTATTCTATATCTGTTCCTCAAGGTTTAGCTAAGAAGAACAACAACTTTTTCTTTCTACCTCCTTATCAGCTAAATATTTAAACTGGTATTTAGTTTTGTAATTTCATTAATGACATTATCAAGAAATACATTGTAGTACATGTAAAAAATAAAAAGCAAAGTATAATATTGATAAGATCTTGCCATGTATCCACTTTAAATTTATACTAAAATAAATTTAATATATCAAAAAGGACCCTTGAGTTAATTCTGTGTAACTTATTACTTATTCTATCAATAGAATAAAAATATATACTCAATAATATATTAATTAATAATCATAATATAATATTTATATGCATATATAACATTTATAATATATAAATAATATGCCTGTTTGCTATATAACAGCTTCTGAGAATTAATAAAGCACTATTTGATCAGAAAATAAATAAATAAATTTAATATATCAAAAGACTCTCAAGTTAATTTTTATTACCTATTACTAATTCTATAAATAGAATAGAAAATAATATCACCTCATTAATGTGTTCATTACAAATCTCTCTTCTTTCTTCACTCTCTTTACAACCACCGATTTTTATTGATGCTTTCCTCTGTCTGCTTCCTAGTTTACTGTAAATGTCAAATGCCAAATGGATAATACATTTTGACTAATAGTATTCAATAATTTTTGTTGTTCAATGAAGCCTAATTATCTCATATAAAGATATTTTGATAGTTTAAAGTACTGCTAGTATTTTTTATTGACAATGTGGGTCATATCTACAATCAAGAAATATTGTGAGAGCCTTGCATAGAGTAAGGCCAGAAGACCAGGAGTTCAAAGTCAGACTTGCCTAAATAGATAGTTCAAGATAAGACTAGATTCTATCAGAGTCTAATTCAAACGGAATCAAAGAAAGAGAGATATTTACTGGAAATGCCTCTCCATCCACACATGGACCAAATACCTGTCAAAGTTGAGAAACACAGTGGGGGCTTGGAGTGGTGGTGGATGCCTTTAATCCCAGCACTTGGGAAGCAAAGGCAGATGAAAATCTGTAAATTTGAGGCCAACTTGGTCTGTGAATTCCAGGACAGCCAGGGCTACACAGTAAGACCCTATCTTAAAAAACGGAAGATGATGAGGAGCAGGAGAAAAAAAATCCTAGTTGGTATTGTAACTGGGCCATATTGCCATTGGATCTTTCAATCTCAGGCAAACTAATCACTATTAATTATTTCACTGATGCATCTTGTCAATTACAAGATTTGTTACACTGACAGGACGGTGGAAAGGGGTGAGATATTTCATGACTCCACCCAGCCTCTAGAATTAATGGGAAATTTCCACTAGCTAATTTTCTTTTTCTTACGTCTCTGTTCTAGATCCTTTGATTTTTTGAGAAGACACCTTCCTATGCTTGCCTCAAATTCTTTTGCTTCTTTAACTACTAACGGTGTTAGTACATTAAGCTACCAATCTTATTTTCTCCTTCATTTATTCTTCACAGATTTGTCTTACTCTGATGAAAATAAAGAGTAATATAACTCCTTCAAAGAGAATATTGTTGACTATTACAGTCCCTGTGCTACAAATTAGTAGATTCTACCCACTGAAAATTGAAACCCTTGAGATAAAAAATTATGCCTATGTCGGACATGTGCAGACTGCATTGTCTTTCACTAAATGTATACCATGTATATTTAATTACATAATATAAATAAACATGAGTTGATTTAAAGTACATAGGTAAATATGAAAACACAATATGACTTTAAATAAGAAATTTGAATATCTAAGAACAGTGGTACCCATTTGGGGCCCACTCCAGTCTCACATATATAATAAGCCAGGCTTATAGATAAAGTGTCATGACTGAATATGTCATACTCTTTACATATGTTGCCACAGACCTCTTTTTTACTCATTAAAGTACACCTTGAGTACCTAATCACCTATTATCTGAACATCTGCAAAACCACTTGCTGTTAAGAGTGATGACCTTACCAGTCCCAGAACTTACATGGTCAGAAGAAAAACTCAGTCCTCTAGCTTCCCATGCATTCCTTTCTGAGCTTGAGCACATACATTGATACACAGACATATGCACACACTCAGAAATAATTGTAAAATAAATTTAGGAGAGAACATATGACTTTCTGTATTCATCTTCCTCAAAACCTGCCCTAATATTCCCTACAGACAAGAACAATAGCTCATTTATTCACTTCTTCTTGCTTTCACCTTTGCTTTGTCCTGTTTTTGAGACTCTGGTACTAGTGGGTTATTAATGCATTATGTAGTGCCAGAGCTGGAGAGGGTCACTGATGGCTTTTCCTTCCAAGCAGTTTGCATAGCACCTTGTGGGACTATGGTAATTGTCCACCATAGAGAAATCTCCAGTTTATATCTAGCTTGATTTCTCAACATTCTATAACCTAATTGTGTGGATTGTGTGGTATCTTCAGCAACAGAACCTTACAATGAAGTCCAGATAGTCAATCAAGAGCATTCAAATACGCTGTAATGACCTGAGAGTTTCTGGGGTCTCCTTAATGGGGTCACAGAAGATCTTGAAGGGAAGTTGAGAAGGCTCCACTTGAGCATGATAGTAGAAATTACAGCAATAGTAATTGGCTGTAAATTTTTATGTTAGAGCTCTTGAAACTGATTTTTACCACATGAAAACAAACTAATTTTAACTGAAATTTTGCATGAAGCATTGATATAACGAACAGAAAGTGAAGAAATCTGATCAAAACAAAACCAGAAATCAAACTCCCATGTCTTTGGACTTTTCCTTTGTTACTCTGTCTCCCTTATACTGGAATTTTTCCAGAGAAACATTTTGTTTTCAATATGCAAAATATATTTATTCTTATAAAAACCACTCCCAGAATCTAGACTCCCACATCCAACCTTTAAATTATTTTTTCTTTCAGTTTATCTGTCAAGAAAGACTTAAGACCTATAACAATAATAAAATTGATCTCAAAAAAAGTCTTAAAAGAAAATTTCCCCTTATTTTAAATTTAGACTATATAAGCTCTTTTGAGAGTAGGTGACAAGAAACAATGTGTTCTTTCTACAATTCTTTCTGGGTCAATTTTCATAAGTCTCCTTGTATCTCCTTAGAGTTATGTCTTACCTTTTATAACACTGTATATATTTTATAAAAATTTTAGATATTTCTTAGCCACTTCTTTAAAGTATTTTCTTCTGATTGAAAGGGACTGTGTTCCTCTTTGTTTGTCTAGCATTTCATGGGAGGTTGGCATAGCTAGGCATCAAATGTATTTTCAATAGCTATCATTAGTAAGAAATACACTTTGAGTTCTGAGGTTAACAATAAATTAGATTCTTTTAAATCTCGGATACCTGGAAAGCACTTCAGTATTTCCTGAAAATATTATTTCCCTGAAGAAAGGGAAAGAAAGGCCAGAAGGTTATTTCATGAAGCTTTTGGGATGAAAGCAATGTCCCTCCTGGCAGGACCAATAAAAGCTGGCATGTCACAAAGACGTTTACTGGAAGATCCATCATAGCTCACTGAGACATGTTTATGTTTGAGATATCTGAAAAGTTGCTTCCTTTGCTTGTTTCCTGTCCTCTATTTCATGACTTGGACTCTCCTTTAAAATAATTTTTCTTGTGGAAGTGATCGTTAATGATGGCATCTTAAGATAAATGCTACTCTCTAGATGACAAGCCAGTTAAATTTGAATCTCAATTACCTTGATTTATTTGATGTTGTAGGTTTTTAAGCCAAATTAGTAGGCTAACTAAATAATTGCCCACAATGTCAAAGTACAGATATGGAAATGTATCAGAAGGGACAGATTCAATGACTTTGCTTCAAATTCATCGTAAGAGTTTAGTTTCTTGAAAGACACTTAAGGAAATGCTCAATATCCTTAGCCATAAGAGAAATGAAAATAAAAATAACTCTGAGATTCCACATGATACATGTAGGAATGTCCAAGATCAAAACCACTGACCACAACTTATGCTGAAGAAGTTGTGGGGTAAAGGGAACACTCCTGCATTGCTGGTGGGAGTGTAAGTTGGTACAACCCCTTTGGATATTCAGTATGATGATTTCTCAGAAAATTGGAAAACAAATGTTCCTTAAGACCCAGAAATACCACTCTTGGGTATATACCCAAAGGATGCTCAGTTGTGCCACAAAAACAGGTGCTCAACTATGTTCATAGCAGCATTGTTTGTCATAGCCAGAACCTGCAAACAAACTAAATGCCCCTTTACCAAAGAATGGATAAGGAAAATGTGGTACATTTACACAATGGAATACTACACAGCAGAAAATAATGACATCTTGAAATTTGCAGGCAAATAGATGGAGCTAGAAAACATCATATTTGAATAAAGTAACCCAGACCCCAAAAGACAATTATCATATGCACTCACTCATAAGTGGCTTTTAAACATAAAGCAAAGAAAACCAGCCTACAAGTCACAATCCCAGAGAACCTAGACAACAATGAGGACCCTAAAAGAGACTTACATGGATCTAATATACATGGAAAGTAGAAAAAGATAATATCTCCTGAGTAAATTGGGAGCATGGGGACCATGGAAGAGGGTTGAATGGGGAAGGGAGGGCAGGGAGGGGAACAGAGAATAATGTAAAGCTCAATAAAATCCATTAAATAAGAGTTTAGTTTCTTAAATTATGCTAACAAGGATGAAGAGGGGGTACAAAATGTACTCCAATAGAAAACAGGCATTAAGACTCCCCGTACAAAGGCTGATCAACTTCAAACTGTCAATCACTCCAACCCTAAGGGATTTGATACCCTTTTCTATACACTGTGAGCATGGCACTCATCTGCACAAACTCCAATACAGACACTCAGGAATATATGTCACTAACAATAAAAATAAATATTAAAATATATTCTGACAAAGCCCATGTTAGTAGATGATCTAACATGAAAATACATTTGTAAAAATTCTGAGCCATTCTTTTTCTAACCTGCCTTTATACTGTCTTGGTCAAAGTATGTCAAATTTTGAGAGATGAGAAAGCAAATACATTGCATGCTCGAAGTATTCCACATAACCCTACTATTCGTATGTGATACAGGGATCTCCTCACGTGTTTCTTTTTTTTTTTTTTGTCAATCTTCTTCTTCTTATTATTTTTTTTTATTCTTAATTTTTTTTTTATTAAGAAAGA
>NW_004949098.1:9938293-9958773 GCF_000317375.1 Microtus ochrogaster
AAATGGATGGAAATAGAAAATACTATCCTGAGTGAGGTAACCCAGACCCAAAAAGATGAACATGGGATGTACTCACTCATAGTTGGTTTCTAGCCACGTGTTTCTTATAGTTGATGAACAGGATAGACTGTAAATGATGATAATGATGAGGATATGAAAATGCCTTAAATATAAATTTAAAGGAAAAACGAGCTACTGTGCCATTTGTGCAGAACAGATAATAAGTAACATAGGTAGTGATTAGGAAAGGGAAATTTCAATTTGGCCAAGTTTAGTTTAATTTGGAAATAAAATGTCAAGAGAATGGAGCATTTTAGCTGGAGTTTTGAAAATGGAGATGATTTTGTGAAAAGTGGGAAATTGGGATGAGCAGAGAATAAACAATACTGGCCCCATAAACTAGATCTAGACACTGAATTAAATTTTTGAATAAAATTTAATACAACTCATCCCAAATTAACTGCCCTTCCCTAGCCTCCTAGATTTATGATCTCTTCCTTTTTTAAATAACCCTTGATGTCAGTTTATGTTGCCCATATATTCCTGGCTATGTAGACGTTAATTATATTATGGCTAATCTACCAAAGTCTAAATTAAAAAAGAAAGTTGACTCTTCCTCTCCCAACAGATTATAACTGTCTTTAGCTCTCCAGCTAGGATAAGAACTTGATGCCCCCCTTCCTCTCCAGGCAAGGATTTTTGTCTGGCTTAAGAAGTTTGGTCTTGAGATTAGTCTTGTTGTGACTTGTTGTCACAGCAACCGAGAGTTAATTAATGAAACTGTTCTTTTATTGGGTGGCATCATAGTAAAGAGTCTAATGATTTAGCCAATAAACTAGTAGAAATAACCCCAGAATCTCAGGTGTTTTCCCTGCATACTAATACTGTAACTTTCAAGTTTAGTGCCTTATAAGTGTTCTGGGGCCAGTTACAACTGTGTATCCATATATATTTCAGATATGTACATCCAGTTAATTGATTATTCAGTAGTTTAGCTCATGTAAATAGCACCTTACATTATTCTGATCCCATAGCTGTAATGATAGTCAGAAAAACTCTATTTATTCTGTTGACGTTATTTTACTGATTATTAGTGGTCATGATCCAATTCAGTAATTATTTAAAAAATTAAATCC
Organism: Microtus ochrogaster; assembly: GCF_000317375.1. NCBI lineage: Eukaryota > Metazoa > Chordata > Mammalia > Rodentia > Cricetidae > Microtus > Microtus ochrogaster. Next base: position 9,939,430 of record NW_004949098.1, read on the forward strand.
AGAGTATTCACCAGGAAGAACAGAATACATTACAAAATGAGCTTTAAACAATTTCTCATGATCACAATTAAAAGAGTTTATATTGTCAAAATAAATACAACGAGCTTACATTTGTTTGGTTCTCGGAGAAGAGGAAACAATTTCCTTTTTTAATGCATTGGTAGATTGGCCATACAGTATTGAAAAGTCACACAATCAGGAGGAATATATGAGCAATATAAATTGAACTTGATGTTTTTTTTTAAAGATCATAACTTTGGGAAGATTGGGAAGGGGACTAAGCTGAGAAGGATGAGGAGAAGCATGAATATGATCATGATACAATGAGCAAATTTCTCAAAGAACTAATTTTAAAATAACTAACAATTGATAATGGTATCTTAATGGTAGCATGAGCAGACATGGTTCTGGAAAAGGAGCCAAGAGTTCTACATATGGATCAGCAGGCAGCAGAAAGAGAGAGATATCATTCCTGACCTGAGTTTCTGAAAACCTCAAAGTTCACACACCAGGGACAAACTTGCTCCAACAAGGTCGCATCTACTCCAACAAGGCCACACCTCTTAATAGTGCCTTCCCTGGTGACCAAACCTTCAAATCTATGAGCCCATTGGGGCCATTCTTTTTCAAACAAGCAAATACCATGCCCTGGCTCCCATTGGCTTGTAGTCATGTTGTAATGCAATAGTCCAGTTTCAAAAGTCTCCATAGTGTACCACAGTTTAAACATTGTTTAAATGTCAAAGTTCAAAGTCTCTGAGACTCATGGCCAACACTTAACTGTTAGTCTCTGAGCCTCATGGCCAACACTTAACTGTTACCCACTGGGAAATCAAAATCAAAAGTAGACCACATACCTGGTTAATACCACCAGGTGAAAATAAGACAACTATAACAATTTTGAGTCAAATTTGAAGCAAGCCTGATTTTTATTAGGATGCACCCAAGAGGCTGGCTACTGACTGTCTCCTAGGTCATGTTAATGAGAGCAGCCTGCCCCAAGTCAATTTCTTGGGCCCCTTTTACAGAGTAAAATCACCAGCAGTTTCAAGTCCATGGACAATGGGGCAATAAAGAACAGAAAATTTTCAGAAAGTACCGCATGGTAGCTTGGAAGCCATGTCATTAGGGAGGGTTAAGGAGGGTGACGGAAGGTCAAAGAAGGTCCCAGAGGGTCACAATGTTCTCAAAAACATGGGTTGGGTCAGGTCAGGTTTCAAGAAACAGGCTTAAAAGCAATCACTCATTCCTTCCAGTAAATGGAAACCTTTATTTTTAACAATACAGAACAATGGCCCCTGCCTTCAAGGTAGAGTCAGGCAGTTTCCTCTATGCTTCCAATAAACAATGGAACAGGATTTACATTATCATTCCAAAAGGGAGGAAAAGGAACATAGCACAGAAGTTCTGGACCAAAGCAAGACTGGGCAAACCCAAACTGCATCTCCATGTCTGATGTCAAAGCACTCTCAGATTTCCAGCTCCTTTCAGTTTCCTTGACTGCAGCTCACTTCCCTCTCTTGGGTTCTTTCCACTGCCCCTTAGCAGCACAGTCTGGAAGATATTTCGTGCATCTGGCATTCTGACATTTCAGGGTCTCCAAGGCAATCCAGGTTTCACCTTCACAGTTTCAGGCAATGGCCTCTCTGGACCTCAATGTAGAGAGACCCCTAACACAGGCCTGTCCTCAGCAGCTTTCTTTAGACATGAAGCAAGAGTTTTCAATACCTCTTTTCTATCTTTGTCTCAAGTCAGAACCACATGTCCAACACTGCCAAGCTATTCTGCTTGCTGGGGCTGGAACATGGCCCCCTCATTCAATTACATGTGTGTTGACCCTCTATTTGGATGGTTTCCTGCACTGCTTAAACTTGGTTGTCCTGGATCTAGATCTGTAAAACAGGGTGGCCTTCACCTCAGAAAGTCACCTGCCTCTGACTCTGAGTGCTCGGATTAGAGGTGTATGTCCCCATACTGGGCTCTAAACTATGATTTCTTTTCACATGTTGGAAGCTTAGCTGAGCGGGGTCTTCTTCTGAGGTCATCACTCCCTTTTTTTTTTCCATCTACATCAGGTTTTTTCCTTAACCTCTTAATTTCCTTCAGCACTGGACTTCACTATATTGCATTTCCTGGTGTTTCTTTTTTCCTCAGACTATACATTTGTTATTTTTCCTTCTTCATCTTTTTCTTTTAAATTTTAAGTGAGCACTCATACAACACAATAAATACTAGGTAATTTTGAAACTTCCTCTGCCAAAGTTGTTAACCAAAAGCTCTTCAATTTTTCCTCAGGTAAATTTTTTTTTGGACAAGGGCAGAAAGCAGCTATGTTTGTTGTCAAAATATCACGAGAGAGATCTCTAAGCCACATACTAATATTCTCCATCTCTTGAGCCAGGCTGTCATAATTGACATTGCGCTCAGCCCCACTGTCTTTTCCATTCCTTCAAGGATGGCCCATTAAATCCTACTTAAAATGTTCAACTGCTTTCCTACTTCAAGGTCCCAAAGTTCACATTCTGCCAACAGAAGTGCAGCCAGGTCTGACAAATCAATAATCCCCTCCTGGTTCCTACTTCACTCTTATAGCTAGGGTTTCTGTTACTGTGAAGAGACACCATGACCACAGCAACTCTTATAAAAGAAAACATTTAATTTGGGTTGGCTTAAAGGCTCAGAGGTTTGTCTATTATCATCAAGACAGGAAGCATGGTTGCCTGTAGGCAGACATGGTGCTGGAGAAAGAGATGAGAATTCTACATCTGGACTGGCAGACAGTAAGAAGACAGAGACAATGAGCATGCCTGAAGCTTTGAAAATCTCAAAGTCTACTCCCCTGTGACACACTTAATCCAACAAGACCATGCCTCCTAATTGTGCCACTCACTAGTGACCAATCATTCAAATCTATGAGCCTGTTGGAAACAATCTTATTCAAACCACCAAAATAGTATTTGTACATTTTCGATAGTGGTTATTTTAAATACCATTAACATAGCATGTAGTACCTACCATATAATTCTTGATTTTTGATTTACTTTATTTTATGTACCTGGGGGTATGTATGCATACTGTATGAATGCATAAACCTATAGAGATCAGAAAAGGCACTATTCTCCTAGAACTGAAGTTATATACATTTATGAGCCACTATGTGGATGCTAGAAAACAAGCTCCACCCTCCGCAAGAACACCAAGTACTCTGAATCTCTGAGACATCTTTCCAGTCCCTCCTTGACAACCACATTATTAATAAGCCAACGTTTGATCACCTTTCAGTCCTTGAAATGAGTAAACATGTCTGAATCATGCTGTGAATTATTCCTGTCAAATTCAGCTCAATTTAAAGTAAGTAAATGATTTACATGCAGAAATTAGACTGCTAAGAAAGCAGTTTGCCAGAAATTAACTCAGGCTTTTATAGTTTCGTCCTTGGGCTTTCTAATAGTTCAAATAAGTCAGAACCTGAAGACGCAATTTTACCTCCCAAATAACAAGAAAAGAGAAATTCATCTATCTCTGTGTATGTTCTCAGCTTGGTGTTGCTGTTCTTATGTTTCCTCAAGCTTTTTAGTTCCAGTAACTCTTGCCTACTGGTCCATGTAGCAGAGTACATCGATGTCTAAATGTCCTAAATTAACCATACATACAAGACCCGGAAAACTCCTGAATCAAGTTTACAGACACACATATCAGGTTCAAAAATGGGTGGAGTAGCTGGATTCGCTAACGAGAAACAAGTTGTGAGGCCTCTACTGTGTCAAAAGGAGAACTGTGAACCCCTAGAAATTCAGGTAGTCAATAGCTAAGCACAAAGACTCCTCAGCATCTAGAATGATTAGTGAGTCATTCTCCCGTCCATCCATAAGAGTGTTGCCTTCTTTCCTGAGCCCATGAAAGACATAAATTTGGCATTTCTGCTGAGATTATTTGAGGTTATTCAGTGTAGGGGTCTTATATGAAACTTAAGAGAAACTCATCTGATTGGTTTTTGATTTTGCATTTAATATTGAGAGCGCACTGTCAGCTTTTTAGCAAGCAAAGACAAGATGAAAAGATTCTAAAACTTACAGTTTCTTCTTAACTGCTAAGAAATGGGACTTTTTTTTAGCATTATTTGGTGACAGTACCTAGTCTTTTTGATAGATGACATGTTCAGGATTGCTGAAGTGATGATATCAAAGTGTTCTTAATTTTCAAATTCCTGGTATACTACTGGTGATGACTAGGCATGTTCTGCTATATTGTGCTGCTTTTTGGTTTCTTTGATTGATGTTTCATATAGATCTTAGGGAGGGGAGTTTTCAGTCACATGGAAAACTACATTTCGGCAATGAAGTAATGATGCTTTTTTTTTTTGGTTTTGGAAGCATGGTCTTTCATAACCAGGCTATATACTTAAGGGTGGCCTTGAATTCCTGATCCTTCTGCCACCAATTCCCAAGTATTGGGATTGCAGATGTATGACACCTCAAAATAACCAAAACAGAATATTATATGCAGATTTAAAGTGAGGACACAAGAGGTACTTCCTCAAAGGATCCATGTTGTTAGAAGAGGGTAGAAGTCAATAAAGACAAATTCATTATATACCTCTCTGCCTTGCAAAACAGGCAAAAAACATGCTTTACCCACCGATGTTTGGCTAGATGTAAGTTTGGTTACAGGTATATGAAAGTCGTTAGCATGCTTCCAAAGGAATTATGAACAGATGCAGAAATTTATATGTAAATGAATAAATGTGTGAATGTATCTGTGCATGAATGATTTAATGAATGAAAGATTAATTTAAACCTTAGGCCATGAGGTTTCCAGTATAATGAAATTTGATCAGCATCCCTAAGGATTATTAGTGGAAATAAAGCAAAGCTTCTACACAGGAAAGGGTATGGAGAATCCTACAATTTTGTAAGATAAGATTTTGAGCACAGAAACAGAAAAATAAGTAAAAGATGACAAAAACAGTTGCAATGACTTATTTACTAATATTGGAGTATTTAATTAGAGGCCAGAAAAAAAATCCACTTTTTATTTTACAGAACGGTTGTATATACTGGGAAAAGAGACAGCTCATGCAAATCATACAATGCCAGTCATCAGAAATCACACAATGTCTGAAATTTTCCTCTTTTCTTCTTTACATATTTGAATCACTACTGAATTAAATTACTTCTGAATGACTTTTTCTGGAAAGAAAGTAAAAAACTTAGAAGAGGCCAGCTGTTATTAAGGACACTGATAAATTCCAAATGTCCAAGCCTTAGAACATCAATTTAAGATGCTAATAAAAGGCAATCCATTATATGAAAACTGGATAAATGATATCTACACTACCATCTGGACCATTACTCAAAACTTGAGCATGACTTGTGTTAAAATAAAAAAAAATATGTCTAGTGAGATGGCTGAGCTGTTAAAAGCACTTAATACTCTTTTTGAGAACCTGGGTTTGGCTCCCAGTAACCACATGGTTGCTCACAGCTGTCTGTAACTTGAGTTCAAGGGGCTCCTAAGCCTTTTTGTGCTCTAAGAGCACTAAGCACATATATGATACATAGACTCAGCCAAGTTAAGCATACACATAATGCTTCTGTCCAAATGGGAGCTGAACAAGAACTATACTAATGAATGTGTCAAAGTGGGTAAAAAAAGAAAAGTCAACCCAATACAAAGTAATAAAGGCAACTTAAGAAAGCTTGGAAGCAGGAAAGCTAGCCTTCCAGTTTGTCCAAAGCCAAATGGTCACCCCTGAAAATATACATAGATCACATGCTACATATCAAGATTTAACAGTATATGTATACATAATGTGTAGTGGTATTTCAGTTGTATTTCAGTAACCAAATACTGACTGAAGATCTGAGAGTAAAACAGTCCCAATGATCAGCTTTACAGACCAGGTTATGGTAACACACACCTTTAATCCTGGTAGAAACCATGTGGTGCATGCCTTTAATCCCAGAGGTGCACACCTTTAATCCCAGCCCTACAGAGGGATATAAGATTTGGGGAGACAGCTCAGACAGTCTCATTCTGAGATTTCGGAAGGCAGGATCACCATTTTGGACTTAGGTCAAGGCAAGAGCCAGTGACTGGCTGTTTTGTTTTTCAGAACTTCAGGTTGAACCCCAATTTTTATTTCTGAGTTTTTATTAATCATGCTTCATTGATGTATATGATGTATTATATGTATGTATATGTATGATATATACTGTATACATATAATGTATGCAATAAAAATTAATAAAAAGAGGCCTTGAATTTGAAGGAGATGTGTATATTGGAGGGTTTGTAGGTAGAAAAGGAACGCGTGATGATTATAATCTCAAAAATAAAATAAACAAATCTTTTCAAAAATACTGAATTTCAATAATGTTAGTTAGAACTGAATCTATAAATAACTTTTTTGCTTCTTCCAGTTTCTCAATATTATATCAACAAACTTTAACAGGCTTATAGTAGCATTACAGTGAAAAATCTATATTTACTTCCACTTTAAGTCAACAAATTTACATAGATCCATTCAGTTATGTTTAAGTCAATTCTGATCTCATAAACTCCATAGCTGGCTTTAAAAGCTTAGATAAATATTTAAAACTTCTCTTAAAAGTTCTCAAGGAGCTGTCTTCCATCAATTTCTAAAGGAATTGATTGAGCCACCATATTGTATGTTTTATGAAACTTAGTGTCTTAAAATAAAGCATGATAATCTAATTAAAAAGAAATATAAATGAGCATCTTGATATATTAAATGAAGGAAAGAAAGGACACACAAAACATTAGAAATTATTTAAAATTCACTGTGTTTAAAAGATTTTGATAATCACTACGATATTGATTGAGGACTTAATCATTTTGTGAACATATTTTGTAAGGTGAATTCTATTAGAAATAATTTTGACAATTTATTTTTATTTTGTAATTATTTGCCTGCTTGTACATGTGAATATCGCATGCATGCCTGGTGACCAAGGAGGCTACAAGAGTGCTTGAAACTATAGTCACTGACCATTGTGAGACACCATGAGTGTTTTGGGAGTTGAACTGAGTTTCTCTGGAAAAGCAATCAGTTCTCTAAACCTCTGAGCTATCTCTCCAGTCCTATTAGGATTTAGAGGATAGAGAGAATTAAGTCACAATATGGAGGACAAATTAAACAACCTAACCCATAAATCACTCTGTGATCCTTCAGCATTTGTTGTCATTCTTAAACTTCATTGTTCTTATCATAATAATATGAGTGACCCACCAGAGAAGTTCTCAATGCTCTGCCAAATTTGAGACATATGATCCTCTTTGGAAAACTTGTGGCTGGAAAATTACTTATGCAGAGTATAAGGGCAGATGTTCTGAAAGAGATTTATCTAATATTTAACTAGTTGAAAAGCCAGCATACAATGCAATTGTATTAAGCAAGCTACCTTTTTTGAAAAAAAATTATGACATAAGTTATGCAAATTATGGTGAGTCTCATGCATATTTTTATATATTAATTCAGAGTATTTTGATGAGCAAAATTAATATCTGATATTCCTGTTACTATATTACCTTCTTTTTCTAAATTATGTGTGTTTGGCAGTGGTAAACATATGCATATGAGCACAGGGGTCTGTAGAGTCCAGAGGTGTGGGTTACCTTGGGCCTGGAGTTACACACAGTTGTGAACTACAAGAAGTGAATGCTCAGAATCAAATTCAGGTCCTCTGCTAGAGCAGTGCGATCTAACATCTAAGATGTCTCTACAGCCATACTATGTCATCTTTATATATGTGTTTTCTCACTATCTATTTTTAAACTATATTTGTTTTCTCACTATAAGAAAACACATGAATACAGACCTGTATTCTTATTAAAATAGATAAAGTAAGCCAGGTGGTGGTGGCGCACGCCTTTAATCCCAGCACTCGGGAGGCAGAGGCAGGCGGATCTCTGTGAGTTCGAGGCCAGCCTAGTCTACAAGAGCTAGTTCCAGGACAGGCTCCAAAGCCACAGAGAAACCCTGTCTCGAAAAACCAAAAAGAAAAAATAGATAAAGTAATTAATCAATTAAAAGATAAATCACCTTCTTTGGCTGCATTTCGAGCTGCTTATTACCAGAGAAGAAATATTCCTTCCTAGATTTTAACCTTCTGGAAGAAATACCCTAAATTTAACTTATCTGCATAATACTTGTTCTTAGTCCTATAATCAACTGAAACTTTTATATTTAGAAAGTAATCGGTAATAGTTGAATATTTAACTGGAACAGGGGGGTATCAAAAAATGATCAGATAAAATTATTTTTTCTGAAAGTATGATACTAATTAAAATAAAATTGAATGAAGAAATATGTTGATATGTATTGGACCATGTAGTACATAAGAAAATATTTGTAAATTCTGCCCTGTCCTGTATAGATACTGGAACTGTGTTTACGTAGCTTCCAAAATGTATACTAAGAGCTTCATAAAGCTCTTTGTATTCATGAAGAAAGTTACTGCTTTCAGTTTCTGAGGAAAATAAGCTGAATTGTATGGAGAATGGCTGTATTGAGATGAAATGGATGGATGGTAAGATGACATCACTCAAAAATTAGAATATGAAAAAAATAAACACAGTCAAATGGCAAGTTAAAGAGGGAAATATCCTGGAAGGTTCAAGAGACAGAGGAATAATGAGAACAGTTGAAACAATAGTTTAGAAGCAAGCCACTCATGGAAGAGCACCAGAGGCAATGACTGAGAAAAAGGCAAGGGCCAAGTTAGATTTTTATTGAGTAGACAAAAGAATTAGGTTTTATTCTAGAATAAAGGAAAAGCCATTAGAGTTTGATGATATAGTCTGATTTGTGAAAGGCTACCTATGAAAGTTGTATGTGAACAGTACTACAAGAATGCTTGAGACAAAGGCAAAACAAGTTATTCGTTCGGTGATGGATAATAAAACTTACAAAAAGAGGTGAGAAGAAGAGTGAAGGTGACATGCTGGATAGTGTGCCTGAGTCAGGAATGATATACCTAGAGTTTCTTAAGTTGTGTAAACAGACAAAAGCTACAGGATCCTGGTATGCTGATTGAAAGAGTCCAACATATAAGCAAATAATGAAGATTGGAACCATAGGAATTTGTCCTTCTGATTAATGAATAATAATCATTATTAATTATTATTATTATTATTAATGAATAATAGAACATTTCCTATTGATGAAATTAGAGCTCATCTGACCTTCACTGCAGTACAACACAGCTGCTGTTGAAGAGCATGGATGTAACTTGGATCAGGTGATTGTGATGCTTAAGTATGTCAGGGGAAGGATGAAGAATGAAATAAGTTAATGCCAAATGATGACAAGGCCTTCAAATGCACCTTAACTGTCTAACAATTATTAGCATGCTCTCAGATTTTTCCATTGACACAAGGGGGGGCATGTTTTAAATTCACCTAGTAGAAGGCGTTCTAAATGTGGGTGACAATTGTGTGGCCGGGGCAGTGTGACCAGGATTTATCCCTAGTGTTGCTCATTCTTTTTGGAGGGTTACATTCCTCAGCCTAGACGTGGGGGCAATGGCTTTGTCATGCCTCAACATGATATGCCAGACTTTGTTGACTCCCCATGGGAAGCTTTACCCTTTCTGAAGAGTGAATGGAGGGGTGAGGAGAAGGTGGGGGGGAGTGGGATAAGGGGAGGGAGTGGGCATTTAAAATGAGGATAGATGATTGATAGATAGATAGATAGATAGATAGATAGATAGATAGATAGATAGAAGATAGATAGATAGATAGATAGATAGATAGATAGATGATAGATAGATAGATAGATGATAGATAGATAGATAGAAGATAGATAGATAGATAGATAGATAGATAGATAGATAGATAGATAGATAGATAGATAGATGATAGACAGACAGACAGACAGATAGATGGGCCTAGTGGGAAAAGTCTCAGCTCATTTGCCCCCGATGAAAGAAATGGCTGAACAAACCACCTGACTTATGAGTACATCTCAGCTCTGTTCAGAGGTTCCTAACACTTTATCCTCCTCATTCCCTTATGTAAAATAAAACTGAGAATACATTTTTGATGATCCAGTTAAAGCAAAGATATGCCTAGTTTCTTATTGCTTAGTAATTGTAGGATGTAGTTGTAATCATACCTAAAATAAAGCTGTTTTCAGTGCAGGGCGTATCAAACTGAAATATGGCTGATACACCAATGACAGATGGATCTGTTGACATCAGGGTCTGAAGTCCACTTAGGTGAAAGGCAATAAATTGTGCAGACTTGATGAGAAGCATCATCTAAATTGATCTGTGGCCACAAAGTACAAGAATTGGCTTTCCAAGGAACAAAAGCTAATTCCTATAGCACAAGGTATTCCTTTCTTGTCACCTACCCCTAATACATAATTTTAAGTGTGGCACTCCAAAATGAAGCAAAGAAAAGTAACCCACAATGGCTTTGGAACACTCATTTATCGTTTTAACTGTTCCCACAATCCCATTACTTTATTTCCTTGATGTGTGTGGCACATCATGCAAGAATAATCACCCCTACTAGAGATTTGCCCTCCAATGTCCTCTGACTATAAACTATTTTATGTATCTAATTCAATAAAACTGTCATCATTTTCCCAGTGAAGGATTGCACTGTAAAATGGATTATTCTTACATATTCGCAAAACTAGCATTTCACATGAACATCCATGACTGTATCATGGATGCTGATACAGCATGAAAATAAATAACTAAGAGTAGATAAATAACTGAAGGTGACAGGAAACAATAAGATGCAAGTGTCACATCACCATACACACATGTTCTGGGCTTTACTGATGAAACATGGTTTAAAGTTATTATTTGAAAGTCATAAAAAAAGCACTGCCCGTCAGTGGCACTTATCTCACAAATAATAATTCACAAACCCTTTGGAGTATGATGGTGTGTCCTCCAGAGTCACAAAAGTCTGATGAATCCAGTAATAGACAATCATAGATTCAAAAATATTGGCATATTGGTGTTCATATATTAGAAAGGTTTTGACCTTTTACCCTCTAGTCACAACTAGATGGATCCCAGAAGAACTCCCTACCAGACAAAACACTGATACCACACTCTCCTAAGTACAGGGGATGACAGCAGAAACCATGGAATAGAACATCTATCTAACCAAGACAAGACCAGAAATCAGTACCTAGAATTCAATCTTTCCAAACCCAGATGCTTATACCAAAGAAAAAATTTAAAAAAAAACATAGAAAATAGCAGTCTCCACTACAGCTCAACAACCCTACCACAATAGGCCCTGAGAATTCAACATAACTAAAGCACACAACAAAGGCCATAAAATACTTTATAGATATAATAGAGGTCCTTAAAGAGAGAATGAATAAATCTCTTAAAGAATTCAATGAAATCACAGTGGGAAAAGTGTGAATAAAATAGACCCAAGAGTGGAAATAGATACAACAAAGAAAACTGAAGAAAATCTGAAAGTGAAAAAATTGGGACTTTAAAGCGGAAACTCAGAGACAAGTCTAACCAACAGGAGTACAAGATATGGAAGAAAAAAAAAAAACCTCAGAAGCTGAACGTAAGATAGATGATGACATTAAATAGAAGATGACAGCAAAAAAATGTTAAGTCTAAAACACATTTGGCACAAACCATCCCAGAAACCTGGGATATTATTAAAAAAAATCCAAACCTAACTATAACAGGAATAGAGGGAGAAGAAGAAACATGGGTATATCAAAGGCAAAGAAAATATTTTCTAATACAATCATAGAAGAAAAATTTCCTAACTTACAGAAGATGTCTATTGGGGTACAATAAGTATACAGAGTACACAATAGAGTAGATCAGGGGGGAAAGTCCCTATAACACACAATAATCAAATTACAAAAAGTACAAAACAAAAAGTATGTTAAAAGCTCCAAGGGGAAAAGACCAAGTAACATCTAAGGGCCGAGCTATTACAATTATAACTGAATTCAGAATGGAGACTCTAAAATCCAGAAAGACTTGGGCAAATAGTTTTTAAATAATAAGAGACCATAGATGCCAACCTAGAATACTGTAATGAGAAAAACATTCAATCAACATAGATGTAGAAACTAGGATAATTCATGGTAAACAATATTTATGCATTATCTCTCTAGAAAACAAGACCTACAATAGGAAAATTCCAACCTAAAGAGGATAACTATATCCCCCCCGAAAAAATCCATAAGGAATAAATAACCCCTGACCAACAAACCAAGAAAAGAAAACACACACAAACACACACACACACACACACACAAACACATACCCCACAACAGAAAATAACAGGAATCAAAAACTCTCAGCTTCAGTGGCTTCATTTCTCCCAATAAAAAAAAGACACATACTAACAGAATGGATTTAAAAACAGGATTCATCCTTCTGCTGCATCCAAGAAACATGCTGTAACATCAAGAATGGACAACACTTCAGGGTAAAAAGGTGGGACAAAATATATTCTAAGTAAAGACACGTAAGAAGCAAGCTAGCATAGCCAATTTAATATTTAAGAAAATACACATCAAACAAACACTAATCAGAAGTGATAGGGAAGAATACTACAAACTCATCAAAGAAAAAAAATTCCTCATGAAGATATTGCAATTCTTAACAACTTTGCACCAAAAGCATGAATACACAAAAAAATAGAAAAAAAATACCTCAGCTTAAATGACATTGATCTCAGACATTGAAAATGGGGATTTCAGTAACCCACTTATGCCCATAAAAAGTCATCCAAACAAAAACTGAAACAGAGAAATACTAACTCAGGTTATAAACAAAATAGTCCTAAAATACAGAATGTTTTATATAAACACAAAAGAATATACCTTCTTCTCATCTCACCTAATGAATCTATCTACGAAGCTGGCCACATACAATTTACATACATACACAAAGTAAGTCCCAAGTGCTGGGACTAAAGGTGTGTGCTGCCACTGTCTAGCCTCTATGGTTAACTAATGGCTAGCCTCATTCTGATCTCCAAATAAACTTTATTTGTTAGAGTACAAGCAAGATATCACTACAGCATATATACTCATGGAAACTGAATTCACTGCTGAATGAAAAGTGAGTCATCAGAGAAATTAATAAGGAAAGTAAAGATTTTCTAGAAGAATAAAAATGAATACATGGCATGCTTATCAATTAATAGAATTAATATAGTAATAATGCCCATCTTGCCAAAATCAATCTATAAATTGAATGCAGTCTCCATAAACATTCCAACATAATTCTTCATAAACCTTTAAAGGACAATTTTCAGCTTCACACATAAACACACACAAAAAAAAAAAAACCCAGCGTAGCTAGAACAATCCTGAATGATAAAAGAACTGAATTGCTGCTATAGGTATCACATTCCAGACTTCAACATGTTCTATCAAGGCACAGTAATGAAAAATAACATGGAATTCACCACACAAAAATGGTTACGTTAATCAATGGAACTGAATTGAAGACACAGACATAAATTCACACACCTATGGACCCCTGACTTAATCAGAAATACACACAGGGGAAAGGACAGTAGCATTGGCAAATGGCTATGGTCAAACTGGATAGCTGAATATTGAAGAGCTCAAATAGATACATATTTATCATCCTGTACAACAACTCCAGATAGAACAAAGATCTCAACATAAAACCAGATACACTGAACCTGATAGAAGAGAAAGTGGGGAATAGCCTTGAACTCGTTGGCACAGTAATAGAATTTCTGAACAGAAGACCTATAGCAGGGTCACTAAAATCTACTAAAGTAAATAAATGTGACCTCATGAAACTGTAAAACTTCTGTGCTACAAAGTGGCAGCCTACATAATTGTAGGTTTCTACAAACTTCATACCCAAAAAAGGGCTCATAACTAAAATATATAAAGAACTCAAAAAAGAAACATGAAGAAAATAAATAACCCAGTTAAAAATGGGGTACATCTTTTAACGAAATTGTCAAAAGAAGAAATTTGAATTGCTGAGAAACACTTAAAGAAACTTCAGCGGAACTCCCAGAGCTTGGTCTGGCGCGTGGCTGTGAATCTCTGTATCTGTTTCCATCAGGTAGTAGATGAAGTTTCCATGATGACAGTTAGGGTAGTTACCAATATAACTACAGGAAAGGGCCAGTTCAGGCACCCTCTTCACTATTGCTCAGAGTCTTAGCTGGGACCTTCCATGTAGATTTCTGAGAATTTTCCTAGCATCAGGTTTCTCCCAAATCACATAATGGCTCACATAAAAATATCACTTTCATTGATCTCCTGCTTCATCCCTCCTCCAACTTTACCATTTCATTACTTCATGTTCTTATCCCTGGGAAGAGGAGGTATTATATGAGCAAGAGGGTTCAAGGTCATGATGGGGACAGCCAGAGACAGGAACACAAGCTTTCATGGGAACTCACAGACTCTAGACTGACAGCTGGGGAGCCTTCATGGGACTGAACTAGGTCCTCTGCATGTGAGTAAGTTATATCACTTGACCTACTTGAAGGGTCCCTGGCAGTGGGGCCAGCATATATTCCTGTTGCATGAGCTGACTTTTGGAGCTCATTTCCTGTGATGGGATGCCTTGCTCATCTTCAACTCCCCATGGGATGCCTTACCCTTGGTGAAGAGTGGATAGGGGTGGGTTGGGAGAGATGTGGGGAGGGTAAAGAGGGAGGAGGAGAGGGAGGGGAAACTGCGGTTGGTATGTAAAATAAATAAAAAATAAAATAAAAAAGAAACTCCAAAAGCTTTAGTCATCATGGAAATGAAAATGGAAAGTACTTTGAGTTTTTATCTTACAGGTGTCAGACTGTCCAAGACCAAGAAATTAAATTACAGCTCATGCTGCTGTTGCCTATGGTAATGTAAACTTGTATAGCCACTAGGCACAGAAGTGTTACATTTCCTCAGAAGATGATAATTGATATATCTCAAGATCCAGCTATATCATTCTTGGGCATATACCCAAAGGATGCTTCATCCTATCAGACACTTGCTTAACCATGTTTGCCATTCTATTCATAATAGCTCAAACAGGAAACATTGTCCCTCAAGAGATGAATGAATGAAGTAAATAAGGGATATTTACTTAATGGCGTATTACTTAGGAATTTAAAAAGAAATCTTGAAATTTGCAGCTAAATGGAATATAAAATTATCATTTTGATGAGGTAAACTAAACCCAGAAAGATAAATATGGTATGTATATGTTTCTTTTAGCAGCTAAGTAAATGATAACCAGACTACAAATCAAAAACACGGAGATTTAAGAGTAATGGACTAGAGCAGACAGATAGATCTCCCAATGGAAGGAAAATAGAAGAGATACTATGGATGCATGGAGTACAGTATGGAAGGGATGGATCATTGGTCAGGGATAGTGAGGAAAGGGAAAAGGGCAGAGATATGGGGAGAGGTGGCTAAAATTAAGGGCTATTTAGAGATAGCACAAATATCTAATACAGTAGAAGGTTCATTAAATGCACATATATGTATATATACACATATTTTATGAATACACATATTAAATATGCATATTAATTATATATGATCTAAATGAACTCACCAAATAATGGTGGAGAGAGCACCCCAACTGTTCATCTTTTGGTGAAAAACAAAATTTCTAGTACTTATATTGTGTTACATTTAGTTGAATAATTAGTCAAAAGGACCCATTAGATCTCCCAAACACCTATGCTATTGTCAAAATATAGGTTGTTCTACACAAACTGACAGCAAGTCCCCATAGACAACACCTACACAACTCCTTGAACATAGAGGCATTGAGCTGATGCCTACATAGAACATTCACCCAAGTATCTTTGATACAGAAATATATTATGAACTCTATCAAATGAGAAACAAACACCAACCTGGTCACAAACACTTCTGTCTAAAATGATGTCCTGCCTGCAAGATATGCTACAGCAATGGTGCTATAACCTTGATTTGACTTAAATCCTGCTCAATGAGATGAATCCCATACCTAACACTGTTTGCGTGACCAAGAACCTGAGTCTATCTAGCTAGCACAGGAATCTAGGGGAAAACCAAGTACTACTATTCTAACTAAGAAAATTATTAAAATGGCAATTAAATGGCTACTAATGACATTCTGCTGTATTCATGAATTAGTGCCTTTTTCAGACTTCATCAGAAAAGTTGCTTTTTGCAGCAGGTGGGGACAAAGTCCCACAGCGATACTTTATGCAGAGAATGAGAGACCTTGAAATACTCAGCCTTAAATGGGTTATCTCTATCAAATCCTTCCCCTCAGGACTTAGGGAACCTGAAGAAGTAGAAGCAAAAACAGTTCAAAAGCTAAAGGGAATGCAGTACACCTATAGAAAAGGCCTTCTAAATCAACAGGCTTGTGATACAATTGAACTCTCAAAGACTGAAGAAGCATGCACAAGACCTGCTTGGGTCTACACCAGTTGGGGCCCTACAACAGAAAGGAGATGTATACACAGCTCCCCATGCCTAACTCAGAATTAATCCCCAGTGGTAACCACTTATAAATGAAAATTTAGTTTTCTACAAATAAGCCTTATTGGGAAAACAAACTACTCTTGAGGGAAGGTCAAATCGCAGCACTACATGGCTAAAAGAAAACATGACATCATTGAAGGTTGCGTTTTGCATAATGTCTTTTCAGTTTTTTTTGTATGGTATATACTTCTTTTATTTATTGATTTTTATTGAGCTCTACATTTTTCTCTGCTCCTCTCCCTGCCTCTCCCTTCAACCCTCCCACAAAATCCCCATGCTCCCAATTTCTCAGGAGATTTTTTCTTTTTCTACTTCCCATGTGGATTAGATCTATGTATGTCTCTCTTAGGATCCTCAATGTTGTTGATGTTCTCTGGGATTATGATTTGTGGACTGATTGTCTTTGCTTTATGTTTAAAAACCACTTATGAGTAAGTATATATGATAATTGTCTTTCTGTGTCTGGGTTACCTCATTCAAAACAATGTTTTCTAACTCCATCCGTTTTCCTGCAAAATTCAAGATGTTATATTTTTCTGCTGTGTAGTACTCTATTGTGTAAATGTTCATTTTCCTTATCCATTTTTTGGTCAAGGGGCATTTAGGTTGTTTCCAGGTTCTGGCTATGACAAACGAAGCTGCTATGTACATAGTTGAGCACATGTCCTTGTGGCATGATTGAGCATTCTTTGGATATATACCCAAAAGTGGCATTATTGGGTCTTGAGGCAGGTTGTTTCCTAACTTTTTGAGAAATCACCACACTGATATTCAAAGAGGCTGTACCAGCTTGCATTCCCACCAGCAATGCAGAACTATTCCCTTTTCCCCACAATATCTCAAGCAAAAGTTGTCATCAGTGTTTTTGATTTTGGTCATTCCTACAGGTGTAAGACGGAATCTCAGAGTTGTTTTGATTTGCATTTCTCTGATGACTAGAGATGTTGAACATTTTCTTAATTATCTTTCAGCCATTTTAGATATCTCTGTTGAGAGAGAGTTCTCCGTTTTAGGTGTATACTCCATGTTTTTTATTGGATTTTTTGTTCCTTTGATGGTCAGTTTTTTGAGTTCTTTGTATATTTTGGAGATCAGACCTCTGTCTGATGTGAGGTTAGTGAAGATCTTTTCCCCTTCAGTAGGCTGTCATTTTGTCTTGTTGACTATGTCTTTTGCTTTATGGAAGCTTTCAGTTTCAAGAGGTCCATTTATTAATTGTTTCTCAGCGTCTGTGCTGCTGGGGTCATATTTAGGAAGTGGTCTCCTGTGGCAAATGCATTCAAGTGTACTTCCCACTTTCTTTTCTATGTGGTTCAATGTGGCTGGCTTTATGTTGAAGTCTTTGATCCATTTGGACTTAAGTTTTGTGCATAGTGATAGATATGGGTTTATTTTCATTCTTCTACAAGTTGATATCCAGTTATGCCAGCATCATTTGTTTAATATGCTTTCTTTTTTCCATTTGATTTTGTTTTTGTTTCTTTGTCAAAAATTAGGTGTTCTAAGGTGTGTGGATTAATATCCGGGTCCTCCTGTCTGCTCTTATGCCAATACCAAGATTTTTTCAGTACTGTAACTCTGTAGTAGAGTTTAAAGTAAGGGATTGTGATGCCTCCAGAAGTTGGATTGTTTTGACTATCCTCCATTTTTTTTCTTTTTCATATGAAGTTTAATACTGGTCTTTCAAGGTATGTGAAGAATTTTGCTGTGATTTTGAAGGGCATTGCATTGAATGTGTGGATTGCTTTTGCTAAAATTGCCATTTTTACTATGTTAATTCTGCCTACCCAAGAGCATGGGAGATTTTTCCACTTTCTGGTGTCTTCTTCAATTTATTTCTTCACAGATTTAAAGTTCTTGTCATACAAGTCTTGACTTGTTTGGTTAAAGTTACTCCGACATATTTTATGCTAGTTATGGCTATTGTGAAGGATGATGTTTCTCTGATTTCTTTCCCAGTCCTTTTATCATCTGTGTCCAGGAGGGTTACTGATTTTTTTTTCAGTTAATCTTGGATTATGCTATATTTCTGAAAGTGTTTATGAGTTGTAGAAGTTCCTTGGTAGAATTTTTGAGATTGCATATGTAAACTATCGTATCATCAGCAAACAGTGAGAGTTTGACTTCTTCTCTTCCAATTTGTATCCCCTTGATCTCCTTTTGGTGTCTTATTGCTCAAGCTAGGACCTCAAGAACTATAATAAATAGATATGGAGATAGTGGACAATCTTGTCTTGTTGTTCAGGTTTTTAAATTTTTTATCTTATTTTTAATTTTTATATTTGTTTTACTCTAATTCTCATTCTCTCTCTCTCTCTCTCTCTCTCTCTCTCTCTCTCTCTCTCTCGCCATACAGGTCCATTTCATTATGGCTTCCCGTTTAGTGTTTTATGGGATTCCTGAGTATATAAACAAGCTGATCTCTGTGTTTCAGCTGTTTCGTGGGCCTATTCTTAAACTCTTTTCCTTCTATCCATCTGTCTTGGTCAATTTTGATGTGACAGTTTTGTATTATCTTTGTATATTTAATTTTTATGTTTTAAAAAAATAAATGAATGAGTGAATAAATGCAAACTTAACCACTAGAGAAAGTTAACAATTGAACTATCAGTTATACCTGCTAGGAGAGGAAAACTCAGTTTTCACCAATGAAGAGATATGGATATATGAATCACTCCTGGCATGCATTTTGTTGAGGGGTAGTTGATCAGCATATAATAAATACCACAGATTTTTGTGTGTGTATGCCTTTATTTTAGTATAGTTTGGAGAGTGTGTGTATATGTGTGTGTGTGTGTGTGTGTGTGTGTGTGTGTGTGTGTGTGTGTGTGTGTGTG
>NW_004949098.1:9958984-9971162 GCF_000317375.1 Microtus ochrogaster
GCATCTGCCTGGGAGAGGGGAGCATGGCATCTGAGCTCACTTTCTCTTCCTCCCAGCATTCTGTTCTGTTTACTCCACCCACCTATGTTTTAACCTATGAGGCCAAACAGTTTCTTTATTAATTAACCAATGACCTTCCTCCATCATTTCCCCTTTTTCTGTTTAAACAAAAAAATGGCTTTAACTTTAACATAGCAAAATTACATATAACAAAACAGTTATCAAGCAAGAATTACAGTTATAATATTGACATCTACTTTATCTTTTATCATAACTAAGGAAAACTGTAACCATTTATATATTCTTTAACTCCATCAAAGACTCCAGAAGGATATAATATTACCTAAGTAAATGAGAAGTAAGCAACTTACAAAACTCTAGAAATCACAGAGACATCTTGCTGCCTGGACAGTCACCCAAAGTTCCTCTGTAGCATTGGGGCATGAATCTTCTGCCTACAGGCCCATAGTTTCCAGCAGACATTTCCATGAAACAGGAAATTTCAAATGCAGTTCAGTCACTATCTGCTGTGTCCTGCAGAATGTCTCACAGACTCTTTCATGAATCAGAAACCCCGAAAGATCATCTCACCTTTAGGCAAGTTCAGCAGTCCTCTCTCTGTGGGTTCTCTGTGTCCAGTTCATGCAACAGTCCAGGCAAGAGTGGTTTCTTGCCCAAATGGCTATCAAACTCCATAAGGATCCTCTTCGATGCCCATCTTCCTCCTGAAGTAGCTGGTGCTGCCAGGAGCAGACGTGTCTCATTGTCATGAAAAGCCCTAAGTTATTAAAACATTTAAAATGCCATATTCTATAATCTTTGATAAATATGAAGAATGCCTATCTAAAATATATCTATGTACATCTAGAAAATCTTAACTAACATGACTACAAGCTTGACTATTATTGATTATCCATTAACAACCTATATACATTACATTTTTAAGTGAACTACACAATCACAATACCTTAATCAAGATCAGAAATACAGCCAGGCGATGGTGGCACACGCCTTTAATCCCAGCACTCGGGAGGCAGAGGCAGGCAGTTCTCTGTAAATTCGAGACCAGCCTGGTCTACAGAGCTAGTTCCAGGACAGGCTCCAAAGCCACAGAGAAACCTGTGTTGAAAAACCAAAAAAAAAGATCAGAAATACATATACATATAACAAGATTGACCTTAAATCTCTATCACTAAAGCAAAATCTATATCAATGTAAATTATTCATACCTATATCATATTCCCCTTTAAATGTAAAAGAACATTTATAAACAATATTTGGGAATATAGGCGCAGTTATTTCTCTCCAAACTGCTTCCTGCTGTATGGGAGGCACTGTTAATCAGATATTTCAGGGTATAACCTGTGTGCTAGGTTCATCTCAGTCATCAATTGAGTGAAGTAATTATTTATTTTATTTGTTTTTTGAGATTTTATTGGTGTACTGGGTTTTTGATTTATAAGAAAGAACTTAAAGTTGTATGGGTAAAGAGTGAGAGAAAAATTGGAAGGACTTGTGGGAGGGAAAATATAAAAATATATTTTAACTTAAAATTTTTTAAGTAATACAAATATAGTAAAATATAAAAAAGCAGTTTGAATCTAAAAGTTTGCCATCCACATGTTGGATGCATCTTCCCAAACCTCTGTCTTCTCCCATGTTTCTTCCATGACTTATTTTCATGCAGTTTCTCTGTTTGTTCATTGCTTGCTTAGCCATTTGACTTGTGATAATATGACTTCAATTTTGTCCTCCATCTCGGAAGATCTCCCTCCATGTCAACCATGTTATATTCTATACAGAAATTTTCAATAGTTTCTAGTGCCTGAGGGCAAAATTCATTACTACAATTCATCTTCTGTCAAGAGTTTTGCTTTGTCCAAGTTTTGCTCACAATTGATCAGAATTTTCTCATTGTCAAGGAGATTTCTAAGAAATATTTTTAATACCACATAGACATTTTTTTCATTGAGAGCAATTCCAGAAGTCTGTCACAAAAAAAGAGACCTAGGAATAATATAGGGTGTTATTGGTTTATTTTAATGGAATTTAATTTGCCACTGTTGGGTGTGTAGGTGTGGGTGTGCATATGTCAGAGAATTCAGGTGGCGAGCAAAAAGCAGCTACTACAAGTTGGCTCTTTCTCTGTCCTAGAATCCAGGAATTGAACTCAGGACATCAGGCTTGATGCCAGGTGCTTTTTCTACCTGCTGAACTACCATCCCAATCTAGATATATTTTAAATTTTGCTTTATCCACTAATTTTTATTGCATATTATTTCTATATTTAAAATAGATTTCACAATTCGTCAGTATTTCGCACTTCTCCGACACAATAATCTTTCAGTTTGTTACTTCAGAACTGTAAAAACACCAAGTTAAACTGAATATGCATTTTGATTTGAAAAACATGAATTCTTCAGTAAAAGTTGCAGAGAAGAAATAGTTAAAGAATTCCAAGATATCTGAGTTAAGAACCGCAGTCATAAGTAAGCAAAATATATTTATAATAATAAAATGTTGGAAAGCATAGCTTTTTCCTAAACTGTGCAATGCTATTTGAATGAATACTGCCAGTTCTTATGGTTGGTAGTATATCTGATCCACTCAAAAGGTAACAAAAATAAAATTGAGGTGAAATTTATTGTGCAGTTGCTATTATTTTTTTATATTACAGCATTGTATGTTTATTAATGCAGATGTTTTATCATAAAATATTCCAAGTTTGCTACCTGAGAATGAATGAATAAATAAATAAATAAATAAATAAATAAATAAATAAATAAATAAGCAAGCTTAGTGCAGGTAATCTTGCCTGGAATGCCCAGTTTTGACTCTTGTGGATTTTAAATGTGTTTTAGCCAGATGCCTGTATCAGCCTTCCTGACAGGTTCTTCCTGTGCCCTACCAAGTGGATACTTCCTAGCTATTTACATGAAGGGAATTATGACTTGGTTATGATCCAGAGAAGAGTCTTTGCTCTTCCTCATGACCAAGTTTTCCATCAGAATCAGACAGTCACATTTTTGATTCTAAACAATGTGATAAGAAACATATCCCTTGGAGAAGACTATTAATAACTTGAGGAAAATACCAATGCTGAATTTCATTGTGCTCCACTTTTCTTACCCTCTGCAGTTTACAGACCCTGCTCATAGGTGCTGACATCATTATTCAACCATGAAGTGACAGTCAGTTATTAGATATGATGGATGGTCCTGGGAATTCTTCTCAGTAGTAAAATCCTTAGCAGTTGCAAGGTAATTTATTTAAAATCACTCACCCTGACCAGAATTAAAAGCAGTGAAACTTGGATTATTTTAGGAACATCCCTTTGAATTGCACAATTCTAAGACTGTGAGATTGAAGAACGTATAGACCATCTTGATTTCATTGTTAGAAATCAATGGCACCATTATTTTTTTGGGAACATGCTCATTAGAACCTTGATCACTTCACTTGACTGAATCCCCTTCTGTGAGTTGCCAGAGAGCCTCTACTAATAACTGTTGCAATCCTCATGTGTATCTACGTCTAACATCAGACTGCAGACTCCTGAAGGCTGTGCAGCCTGAACCTGACTCATTTCCACTCCTGATTCAGATGCATGTCATCCCAGATTTGGTAGAAGCACTTCCATAGTAGAATATTATAAGAAATAAATCCATTGCATATCATTTTGCTTAGTGTAATATCTCTAATTTTTTGCTAAGAAATTCCTTTGTTCATTGAATTTAAAAAAATAATCATATTTCCTTTATTTGTAACAAAATAGTACAAAATATCACAATGATAATTTCACATACACATTTATCTTGATGGTCATGTTCACCACCAATGCCCCTTCACTTCCCTCATCTCCCTCATTCTGGCCTCCATTTCTCCAAATACCCCTGTTCTGTTCTTGCATATTTGGCACGTGCTTGAATGTGGACCTATGTATATGTAAATTTGAGACATTTTGTCTCTCTTCCTCTCATATCCTCACTTGTTTCTCTGATTCCTATAGACAAGATTCCCTCTATAAGTTCTCTGCTCTATCACGTTCATACAAAATAACCATACCTGTGTATTCATATTTGAATATAGGTTCTCCAAATTAAGAAAACAAATGTGGCATTTGTTTTCCTGAATCTGCCTTATTTAACTAAGGTGATAGCTCTGCTTCTACACAATATCCTGACGTAATTATAACTGAATACAAATTCCACTGAATAAATACACAGCATGTTTTGTATCTATTCCCATGCTCATTGACATCTAGGTTGTTTCCATTTATTGGTTATTGTGAATAATGTAGCAATAAACCCACATGTGCAAGAATCTCTGTAGTGTGTTGACTTAGATTCCCTCAGGTATAAAGCTAAGAGTCTTGTAGAGTGAGAATACTGTAGTTCTATTTTCAGGGTTTTTGAGGAGCCTCCTCCATCTTTTATTTAATTTTTGTTCTTAAATTTGCTTCCCTTTCTGCATATGTATGTGTTGTCTGAGTTTTCTGTCCTGCCCAGTCCTTGTTTTGCACAGTTCCCACAGTCATTAAGTCCCCAAGAAATCACACAGAGAGCTACATTAACTAAAACTCATTGGCCCATTAGTTCAGGCTTCTTATTAACTCGTATAACTTATATTAGCCCATTATTCTTGTCTATGCTAGCCACATGACTCAGTACCTTTTTCAATGAGGCAGTCACCTCTTGCCTCTTCTGTGGCAGGCTCACAATTGTAGAGGAATGGGCTTCCTTCTTTCCAGAAATCTCCTGTTCTCCTTGACCCGCCTCTACTTCCTGTCTGGTTGTCCCACCTATACTTTCTGCCTGGCTACTGGCCAATCAGCATTTACTTAAAATATAATTGACTGAATATTCACCATTGTTCCATACCATGTATGTGCATGTGTGTTTATTCATAGTACATATGTATGTGGGATGCATGTGCTCATTTGTGCACAAGCATTTGTAGAACAGACGTTGATACTCAGTGTCTGTCTCCTTCCTTCACTGTCTAATTTTGAGACAGGGTCTGTCACTGTAACTAGAGCCCATTGATTTGATTATGCTGAAGAGCTAGTGAGATTCAGGGAGTTTCCCGTATCTTCCTCTGCAGCCTGGCATTAAAAAGGACATATCACCACACCTGAATTTTTATGTAGGTTTAGGAATCCAAACTCGGGCTCACAATATCACATGGGAAGCATTCTAACAACTGTGTCATCTGCCAAGCCCCTCAGTTTTCTTATAATTATTATTATTTTCATAGTAACTAAACTAGACACATTTCCATCATCAATGTACAAGTCAAAATACCATTGGGACACTTGTACATTCATAATTACTGTTACATCATTCATACTAGCCAAGACATGGACAAAGCTCACCATAGGAGTGAGTCAAACAATTGGGTTATAATGAGTACACAGTGGAGTTTCCCCACCCTACCAGCATTTGTCACCATCTTTACTTAATGATAGCCATTCTGACTGAAGCGAGATGTTGTCCTGATGACTGACAACATTAAATACTTTTTTGTTTTGTATTTCTTCTTTTGTGACCAGTGTCATTTCACTAGCCTACATACTGATTAGAAAGACTGTTTTTAGAAATTTAATTTTTTGAGTTTTTAATATATTCTAATTATTGTTCCCCATTTTGTGGGATAGCTAGCAAATATTCTGCACCTATTCTGTAGGCTTCACCCTGCTGATTGTATGACTATTTTGTCTAACCAGGCTTTTTAGTTTCATGTGACTCAAATGTCAACACTTGCTGTGACTTCCCAAGCTATAGCATCCTTGTCAGAAGTCCCTACACATACCTATATTCTGAAGTGTTTCCCTCAGCATATTCAGAACTTCAGGGCGAACTTAGGTCTTTGATACAGGTTAACAGACTTTTGTGCAGGGTAGCTACGGGGCTCTCATTTTATCCTTCTACATATGTTGATCCAGATTTCTAGGATCATTTGTTACTATCTTTTTACAATGG
The DNA here is from genome assembly GCF_000317375.1 of Microtus ochrogaster. Taxonomy (NCBI): domain Eukaryota; kingdom Metazoa; phylum Chordata; class Mammalia; order Rodentia; family Cricetidae; genus Microtus; species Microtus ochrogaster. The sequence goes on from NW_004949098.1 coordinate 9,964,966, forward strand.
ATCTTTTACACTTTTGGCATAGCTATATAGTCATCTTTATGAGTCATCTATTTGATGTCACAGAACTAAATGGTAGTTTGTGCAGATACTCTGATTCTATACTATAATTCGAAAACTGGCCTTTTTTGCCTCGGATTGTTTTAGGTAGTAAACGTGTTTTATTATTCCATACAAATTTTAGGATTGCTTTTATTGCCATGTCAAAGGAATCCTGAAGACAATTCTGTTAAAACTCATAGATTGCTTTATGAATTTTAGTAGTTGGCCGTTTTTAGAATGTTAATTGTTGATTCACAGGCATGGATGGTCATACAATCTTCTAGAGTATTCTTAAATTTCTTTCTTTGTTGTTACAAATGTCATTGTAGAGGAATCTTGTCTTCTTGTTATTTTAATTCATAGATCTATTTGTTTGCCGTTGGTTTAATTAGAATCAATAGTGAATGGGGTTTTTCTTGTTTCTCTCTCAACTAAATTGTTACTGTCTATACAAAAGCTACTGTCTCTTATACCCTGATTTTGTATTCTGTTACATTGTTGGAAGTGATTATTACATTCAAATCTTTCTTGGTGAAATATTTGGGATATTTTAAATATAGATCCTGTCATCTTCAAATAGGAAAAATTTCTCATTTCACTTTCCAACCTGTATCTCTTCTATTTATTTCTCTTATTTTACTGTTCTAGTAAAAACATCGAGGACAATATTTATTAATATTAGGGAATAGACACAGTGACTTCTCTAAGATTAGAGGAAATGTCATCCATCTTTCCCCATTTAAAGTGCTGTTGGGTGTGGGCTTTTCATATATAGTGTTTAATGTATTGAGGTACAGTCTCTGCATTCCCTTTTTTAGGGGTTTTAATCATGAAAGAATGTTAGACTTTGTCAACAGCCTTCTGAGATAATCATGTTTTCTGTATGCTATGCTTACATACTATATAACACATACTGTTTTGAACATTTGAATTATATTTGTATCCCTAAAATAATAGCAATTTGAACAAAGTTCTTTTTCCTAGAGCTCCTGAACTGGTTCCAAGTTAACTATAATGGAATTTTATATATATTATCAAATTCATTAGCCATATATTTAAAATTCATCCTAACTTTAAAGATGATATATGTGCATATAACATTATTTTTAAATACTAGTTTTCTTCAATTAAAACAGAGATGCTAGTATAGTTGCTATTAAATGGCATGTAGCATTTCAATCCATTTGCTCACAAAACTGTCATCAGGATTTCAATGTATTCCAAGAGCACTGTCTTGAAATTCAGCACATTGGTAATACTTTCTATTGTTACATTTAATTTATTATATGGGGGTTGTGCCCATGCAAAGTAAACCTATGGAGGCAGAAAACAATTTCCAGGAGTTAGTTCTTGCCTGCCAGCAAATGGGTCCCAGAGGTCATCAGGACTCAGGTCATCAGAACACAAGACCATATTTAAAACCCTTTCTGAAAAATACTTACAAATAAACAATCACAATTTTCCTGTCCACCATTTCTAAAATATTTGAGGAAAGGAGATGTGGAACTTCCCCAAGCCTACTGAGCATTCTTTGTATCTATGAGACAGGAGAAAATCTCTCCTGTTGATATTTGTGTTAAGATGTCTTTGTGATACCCACAAAAGAAATCCCCTTGTAGGAGATTCCTTTGTTCTCAGTAAGGATGAAACTAGAGATTTTATAGCGTTCCAGTTATGAGTTAGAATAGTTCATCAACTATCTTGGTTTTGGCAGAAAAGGATAGATGATTCAGATGAGAAGTCAAAGTTAAAATTTTGGAATAAGAACCACAAAGTGTCACAACTAGAGAGTTCTCTGCATTAGTCCAGTGATAAGACACATGCCCAGCTGGTTAAAAACGAACCTGTAAACTAGTCCCTATTCTGTCATAGTATCTACTGCAAAAACTAGAAATTCTGTAGTAACTATCTGTGTTGTGTTAGGAGCGGCAGGATATTTTCCCGGCACCCGGCTGCCCACACGGCTAGCTTTACCTGAAATAATTACATGGAAACTGTATTCTTTTAAACACTGCCTGGCCCATTAGTTTCAGCCTCTTAACCCATTTCTAATAATCTATGTGGCACCACGAGGTGCGCTTACCAGGAAAGATCTTAACCTGTGTCTGTCTGGAGTGAGAGAACCATGGCATCTCCCTGACTCAGCTTCTTTCTCCCAGCATTCTGTTCTGTTTACTCCACCCACCTAAGGGTTGGCCTATCAAATGGGCCTAGGCAGTTTCTTTATTAATTAACCAACGAAAGCAACAGATTAGAAAGAAATCACTCCCACATCATATCTGTCCTTCTGCAGCATTATGTGTCAGGACATGAGAGGAAAGTAGATCTCCTTTTAGTTCAGGGATTGTCAAAGAAGCTTTAACAGTAATCACACAGCTACATGCTTACGGAGACCTAATTCATGACAGGAGTTGATTAAGTGGTGTTAATATTGGGTAAGTATTGCATTTGAAAGAAAATTATATCACTCCATGTGAAAGGTAGGGTAAAAATGGCTTCACTTTCCAGAAATGACTACACCAATATGTGTCATTCCTTAAAGTATTTGCAGTGTGATTTGTACAATCTACTTTCAAAAAGGTAAATATATTCTATTTATTGAGTCTAATCATGCCCTAAAACTGCTTTAAACAGTAGAATATAATAGTTTATATCGTGTTAATTGTGGTATAGTCCAAATACAGGTTGAGTTCCATCTTTCACAAATTATATGCTAAACCTTTTGCCAAAGTCCATCTTCAGAGGGGTTCGAGTCCTGTAGAAGAGGCGTGGAGTCGGCAGTGAAAAAAAATGGATGGTTGCACACTTGAGGGTTTAGCATCTATCTCTCTCAACCAGAGAAACTCTTTATTTACATAGCATATTAACTAAATAAGTCATTTGTCAGATTTTTTTCACTTCCCCACTAAATGGCCAGAGTGAAAAAGCAAAGAATAAAACAGACACTCTTATCTGAAGCATCTTCAGACAGTGTCTGTAAAATCAGGAAGTTACAAATTTCTTAGGATCTGCAAAGCACAGGACATTCTCTTTTGACAGTCTGTATCTAGGCTGGTTGTTCATGCAGTTATAATATGTTAGACAGTCTGAAATTATTTTTACCTTAACCAAGTTACATATAGAATCATCTGATATTTTCTAAAATGCAAGCTTTATGAAATATCTCATAATAAGCATTTAATTGACTGATTCTAGAATTTTCTGTTCCTCTGTGTTATAGTAGGGGATTGTTCTTTTCATATGCTCCCAGAAAGGAAGATTCCAGTATCTTTATCATCAACCCACATTATTCCTCTTCCCTCTATATAGGCTCTAGTATAGGGCAATGGAAATACTGGTGACATCTTGTACCCAAAACTAAGCAAGAAATTTCTCAGAATCTATCCTATTGGTACCACAATCCTTAGAGCACAAGAAAGATTCTTCATTCTGTGACATTCCTTTCAGGCTATGACACCTTGTCTTCAAAGTTTTCTGTAAGAAACATAAATATGTTTTCCTAGGGGCTGAATGAATAGAAAACTCATCCATTATGCAAACAACTGCTCCTAAAAATGAAAACAGAAGACTGCATGCTGAAGAGCAAATCTCTGGGTGAAGATTTGCTGGAACTTTGTCAAGCAGCATCCTCTGCCTCAGGACTCAAGTTGATCCTTATGCCGTGTTGTGTGCTAATCTCTAATCTCCAATAACTCAGAATATATATCATCTTTACATTTGTAAAGAGTTCATAGAAATGTCCCAACCTAATTTACCATGGTCATTTCTAAAAGAGTAAATAAAAACATGGAATAGGAACATGCAGAGGAGAGTAAAAGGTGAGACAAATTAAAAGGGACTCATCTACAAGCTGAGGAATACCCATGATAATGAGAAGCATGACAGGAAGCAAGACCTCACTGGGATTGTGCAGCCTAACTAGTAATAAAATGTGGCCTTTAAGTCACTGAGTGTGAGAATTTTAAAATAGCAGCTCCAGAAAACTTAGAAACACTCTTGTATAGTCGGAGGCTGCTTTTTCATTTCCCAGCCATCTAGACCTAAAATAACCACTCAGAAACTATATTAATTAGAACACTGCTTGGCCTACTAGCTTATGCATATTTCTAGCTAACTCTTACATCTGAAATCAACCCATCTCTATTAATCTTTGCATAACCATGAAGTTGTAGCCTATCAGCAAGATTCCAACATCTGTCTCCTCTAGCAGCTACATGTAGTGTCACTGACTCTACCTTCTTTCTCCCAGAACACATCTAAGTTTTCCCACCTAACTCTATTCTGCCCTGTCATAGGCCCAAGGAGCTTCTTTATTAACCAATGGCGTTCACAACATACAGAGGGGAACCCCACATCACTCTTGATCAATTTTAAAGCCTCTTCATATGTTAATTTTGAGGACTCAACTTCTTAGGACCTCACTGCTGGCTTCAAAAAGTCTAAATCATTATAAAAAGTGCCCCAATAGAAGCCAGAAGTGATAGTGAATGCTTGTAGCCCCAGCCACTCAGGCTGAGGCAGAGGAAACCTGAAGCCCAAGAGGAGCTTTAAGAACTGCCTGGCAACAGCATAAGACCTTACCTACCTGTTAAAACAAATATCAAATGCAAGTAGCTCCCTCTTATTAGCACTGCAATAGCCAACCATGATCATAACCATTTTTGGATGTCTACACTTGTTGAGCATCCAGATAAAAGCCATCACCACCTGACCACAGCTACATGAGAGATTCCATGTAAAAATTACCCAACTAAATTGAGTCAACCCATAGAAAACTAAGATACATTTTAAGTACAATTTGCTGAAGTCACTGGGTAAACAAAAGATAATGAGAATTATAAGTTTGGCAAACTTCTGAATTTATTTCCAAATCTAACTTTCAATAAAATCTTTCATGTTTAATTATTTGGTACTACTGCTTACTTAAGCATTGTATGTATTACTTAAGTCCATTGGTATGAACTAACACTAGATTTGGAACAAGAGATATTTCAAACATGATGTCCAGGCCTGTGAACTGGAGTTGTTTTGAATACAGCATTTGGCAGGAAGGCTAACTTGAATAGCTGAAATAATTTCAAAACACACCAGAAATAATTAGAACTCAATCATTCATCCAATATAAGAGCATTATTATCCTGTTACCAAGTCCCCCTTCAGAATGTCATTATTCAACTGCAAAAATCCACTGGTGTAAATCAGACCCACAAACATACATAGTGGTGGGGGCAGTGTCAGGGCACTTGGCTAGTAAGAAAGTCTTTTTCCCTTGTTTCTGGAGTCTTGTTAAGCTATGCTGGTTAATTGTAGCATGTATCACCCTGCCCTGCCAGTTTTGCTCAATTTAATCTCCCTTTGGACTGAGATTGCTCTCACATCATTTACACTAATCGATATTTAGTTACACACCTCTGATGAATTCTGGAAACACCTAAAGCATCAGCACAAGGTGAGTCACTATTTTCATCTCAGAATGGAAAATGAATTAACCATTAAATACCATGTTTCAAAATGGAAAGCAAGCTGAGGCATGAGAAACTTAGCTTATTCAGAATCAGGAGATAACCTCAATCCACACCACAGCTTTACTTCCCATTGCTACTTCTCATACCTTTTCAGATTTATTGAAGGAGTGTTTTGTCTTCATCTCCCACATTAATATTTCAAATTAATTCCAAGTTCTCTATAATTGTTTGTAGTAGTAAAAGCGGCGGGGCTGCATTCTCAGTACCACGGCTGCCTGCTCTGCTAGCTTATGCCCGAAATAACAACACACAAACTGTATTCATTTAATCACTGCTTGGCCCATTTCAATCTAGCCTTTTCTAGGCTAATTTTCACATATTAATTTAGCCCATTTCTAATCATCTGTGTAGCGCCCCTAGGTGCGCTTACCAGGAAGATTCTAGTCTATGTCCATCCTGGGTCGGAGCTTCATCACTTGCGTCTGCCTGGGAGCTGGGAGCATGGCGTCTTGATGGAGGAAGGTCATTGGTTAATTAAATAAAGAAGCTGCTTGCCCTGATAGGTTAGAACGTAGGGGGAGCTTGCCCTGATAGGTTAGAACGTAGGGGGAGGAGTGAACGGAGCAGAATGCTGGGCGGAAGAGGAAGTGAGGTCAGACTCCACAGCTCTCCTCTCAGAGAGACACGATGCTC
>NW_004949098.1:9974617-9997615 GCF_000317375.1 Microtus ochrogaster
GAGGGCCAAGCAGTTTCTTTTTATTTAACCAATGACCTTCCTCCATCAATTGTTGCCCTTTATCCTGTGATTTAGCCTGCATACAAGTTGAGTGATCCTTATATACATAATTGCATACATTTACGAGCATACTAAGTTTTCTGCATGTCTTTATTTGATTATTCAAGTCACCCTCAAACTGTTAATACAAAATTCCTGCACTAAAATTACAAGAAAAATGCATTTGCTCACTAAAGTGGACTACAGCATCAGTTTGAACACTGAGCTGCATATATTTTCTGTGTAGTGGCCTTTTGAGTTTACATTTAAATTATTGATCTGCTCTACTAAACTCCTACAAGTTTTGTGCATTTGAGTTCTTAGGGGTCTGATGGACCTTAGCGTTTCTAGTGCTGCATATATAATTTATTCCTAATGTGTTTTACTGAAGGACACCTCAATGGCTGAGTGACAGGTTGTGAGAAATTGCTTTCTCTGTAATTGATCCTCATTGAGCCAATTAACTATTAATACCCAAAAGTTTGGCAAGCACTCATGTGCTCCTTAAAAACCTATGCCAAGCAGACAAAAGAAACCAGATAGCCCTAATAGATGGTTACTTATGATAACCTCAACTAGGAGATTTTCTAAATCTATAGAAGTGAGTAAAACAAATGTGGTAACGTACACAAAAGTGTACACTGACAGAATTCTGGGAAGCACTCCTGAGACATTTGTTCATTTGGTGATTCACAAAGTATTTTCAGTGACTAAAACATAAATGCAGATGAACACACAGTGGAAGACTAGAGAGAAGGCTCAGCAGATAAGAGCACACAAGGCTGAAGTGGAGATCTGGAGTTCGGTTCCCTGTAAGCAACTCACAAACACCTGTAGCTCTAGCTCAGGGTCACTACACAACAGAAAGAGAGAGAGAGAGAGAGAGAGAGAGAGAGAGAGAGAGAGAGAGAGAGAGAGACATATAAATAAAATCTTTTAAAAATTAAAGTCCATATTGAATAATATTTCACCAAAGTTCTAAATCTCAGAACAGATTCCATGTTGGTAGAAACAGGAAGATGCAGTATGGATCTGATCAGAGAACAGGATGAAGGTTTCTAAGGAAAAACGGACATGTCCGCAAACGAGGTACACACTAGATGAGCAGGGAAGAACTGTGATCGCTCATAGATAATTTATAAAATATAAAGCAAGTATGATTAATAAATGTTTAATGAACCTCCAAGGCCCAAAAGTCATACTTTTGGTTCTCATAGAATATTTATAAAAAACAAGTATAATATTATGGGAGAAAATTAAAATTAAAAGAGTCAAATAAACTGGGTCACAATAGTAAGACATACAACCATATTATATAAAACATGTTTTCTCCACAAAATAGTATTAGAACCCACTACAATGTTAAAAACCTGAAAGTGTCAGAAATATTGTTATCAATGGTTAAGTTCCTACACAACTGAGCTAACAAGATGGCTCATTGGGCAACGGCACTTTCCAGGCAGGCCTGGTGACTAGAGTTTGATCTACCAAACCCGTGTAAAAGTACCATGAGGAGAATGCTTGCCACCTTCATCTCTGAGGCACCACAGAGCAGGTCCAAGGAGTCTGAGAGACTCAGGAGGCTCTGAGAGGAGAGGTGGCAGCCGAGGACACTGCAGATCCTTCAGGAACTCTGGAAAAACTAAAAAAGGCAGGGCTTATGGTAAGATGCTTTTTCAAAGGGACTCATGAGCTAGACAGCGTTGGCACACACCTTTAATCCCAGCACTCAGGAGGCAGAGGCAGAAACAGGTGGATCTCTCTGAATTAGAGGCCACCCTGGTCTACAAGAGCTAGTTCCAGGACAGCTAGCGCTGATAAACAGAGAAACCCTGACTCAAAAAACAAAACAAACAAATAAAAATATGGACTCATGAATCATGAAAGTGGAAGGCAAGATGACGTTCCACAGCAGAGGCCGTGGGTGAGAATAACTAGACTATGAAGCAGTGATAAAGGCTTGGAGCAGGCCAAGGGGCAGCCTTCAGACTCCAAGCACAATAGTCAGGCCTGGTGCACCATGGGGTCAGAACCTATATCTGGAGCCTTGTTCCCAAATCACCCTGATTATGGCCAACCAATAGCAGGATATTCAAGATGAGTCTCAATGAATGTCTGTTATTTATGATGGTCAAGTATTTATGGTGCTTAAGACACCTGAGACCAGACCAACTACTTACTCACTCATTGCAGTGAATATTTGCATGTAAAGTTGTTTGAGCACACACACACACACACACACACACACACACACACACACACATCATTTTAAAAACATAACTTTCATATTGATTTTTTCAATTAATATTTGAAAAGAAAACAAACTGTCTTCTTTCATTATATACACAAATCCAAGTTCCCACTCCCTTCCTCCCATTCCCTCCAAATACTCCCCACTCCACCCCTATCCACTCTTCAGAGAGGGTAAGGCACATTGCTTTGAGGAAGGTCCAAGGACCTCCTTACTATATCTACCTAGGCTGAGTAAGGTATACCTCCAAAGAGAATAGGTTCTTAAAAAGCCAGTACAAGCAGTAGGGATAAATTCTGGTGCCACTGCCAGTGATCCAGCAGTCTGCCCCAGACATGCAGCTGTCAACCACATTCAGAGGGACTCGTTTCATCCTATGCTTATTCCTTCACAGTCCAGCTGGTGTTGGTGAGCTCCCATTAGCTCAGGTAGACTGTTTCAGTGGGTATACCCATCATGGTCTTGACCTCTTTGATAAAATCTTCATTCAGCAAGTGATGGAAACAGAGGCAGAGACCCACATCAGAGCATTGGACTGAGCTCCCAAAGTCCAGTTGAAGAGTGGGAGGAATGAGAATATGAGCAAAAAGGTCATACAGACTTTTTAATTGAAAACTCATACATTATTTCTGATCATGACTTCTCCTCCTCCATCTTATCCTAGATCCTCCCCCACCTTCAAATCTATCAAACTCCATGTCTTCTTTCTTTATTTAGATAGCAAACAGGCAAATGAAAAGGCAAATAAGCCAGGATAACAACAACAGTGAAAAAAAACATTAGAAACATACATACAAATACATGTGTACACAAAACAAAACATAAAAATGCAAAAGCAGAAACCATAATATAAAAGTAAAAAGCTATGGAGCCACCGAAGACAGACACTGAGAACTTTAGCTGGTAAGCCACAGTGATTGAGTTTCTCTTATGTTGGTTGTCTACTGCTGGGCCTACCCTTAAGTGTGTTTTGTCTACCCAGTGAGACACCATTAGAGAAAACTAATTTTTTCCTCTTCAAGTGTCTGACAACTAGAAATAGTTGTTGGTTAGGGGTGAGAGATGGTGTCCAGTTCTCCTCACAGCACTGGAATCCCAGTCTCTGTGCATGCTGGATGAGTCCCGGGGAGTTCATTTTTGCATCAGTCCTCTTATATTTAGTAGGCCTTGCTTCTCTGATGTTCTCACTTTCCTGGCTCTTACAATTTTTCCTTCTTTTCTGCAAAGTTCCCTAAGCCCTGAGAAGAAGAGTTTGATGAAGACATCCCATTTAAGATCAGTTCTTCAAAATTCCCAAATATTCTCTCTCTCTCTCTCTCTCTCTCTCTCTCTCTCTCTCTCTCTCTCTCCCTCCCTCCCTCCGTCTCCCTCTCCCTCTCCCTCCCTCTCCCTCTCCCTCTCCCTCCCCCTCCCTCTCCCTCTCTCTCCACATTGTTCAGTTGTGGGTCTCTTAGTTCTTAAGTACTGAAAGAAGAAACTTCTCTTGATACTGATGGCTGACTGAGTCATTGACCTATGAGTAGAGCAGAATGTCATTGGGAAACATTTTGTTGCTATATTCCTTCAACAGAATTAAGAATTCCTTTATTAGAATATTTAGTTTCCCCTAGGCCTATAACTATCAAGTCTTAGGTTCTTGGCCACCTTATTTTCTTATGGGTTACATCTTGTAAAGTGGACCTTAAGTCCAATCAGATAGTGCTTGGATACTCCAACGACATTTGAGTCACTACTGCACCGCCATATCATGCAGGAAGGTCACTATTGCAGATCAAAGGGTTTTAGCTGGGGTAGTGGTGACCTTTTTCACAGAGTACCTACCAGTACCATGAACACTAATCAGCAGGGATGATGAAAAGCATATGTACATTGAAAAATAAGTGAAATTTAAAGTAAAATTAAAGATGGAAATTTTGAATGTGTGACAAGAAAATACTAAAGGAAACATGAAATGATGCTTTAACAAATCAGGACACCTAATTAACAGGTCCTATTAAAGCAGAAGGTTAATTCTCGCTTCCAGAAGATTTTGTCTCATGTGAATGTGCTGTCTGTGTTTACAAGTTTCCAGTTATATTTGTTTTTCGGAATATTAGTGGAAATATATTTGTGTGAAATTATCTAAGTGATTACTGTTGAAAATACCTGTTTAAGAAAACATAGAGTTGGTTGCCAGTGGGGTTAAAAAGCATCATAGTCGGCAAAGGAGAATTAGTTGCCTCCCTCCTTTGGAAGCTTGGGAGGATCGGAGGGAGGAATGAGAAGGAATTATATTATAGATGTAAGTAATTGTATTATGATCTCAACAATGTAAAAAAGCAAAGCATCCTAATGAGATGACTGGGGTTCCAACTGTGTTTGCATCCATTCAGTAAGTGAACTTGTGAGGATCTCAAGTTGTCAGTTGAGACCTTTTGTCTTACTCATTCTACAGCAAGACCTTTAAGTGACCCTTGAGCCCCTTAAATCTGAGAAATAAATAGAGCATTTACCATCACTTCCTACCTTCCAAAATCAGCTTTTCTTTCTCTTTATCTTTATCTGTTGGTCTCTTTCTCTCTGTGTGTCTCTCTCTCTCCCTCCTCCTCTCCCCCCTCCTCTCCAACCTCATCTTTTCTCCATTTTTGTTTTCCTTTTTCACATTCTTAATATTTGACAATGAGTTTGTTCTCTGTGCCATAGTGTCAGCTACACAACAACAAAATAAGCATTGTTAAACATACAAATCATGGGGTTGGAGAAATGAATCAACTTATAAGAATGCCTACTGCACTTGCAGAGGACAGGAGTTCTTTCCCAACACCCAGATCTGGCTTCTCACAACTGCTTGTAACTCCAGCTGCAGGTGCCTGACTCATTCTTTAGAATTCCACGTGCAATTGCACTTACATGCGTATACTCCCACACAAACACACAAGCATAATTATAATTAAAGATAAAATAAATAAAAATTTAAAATACCTAAATGAAATAATATAAAGACATATAAAATAAATATGATACTAAGTAATAAAAAATAGCATTGCCACAAACAGCCTTATAAATTGCACATAAGACTGTATGTCCACAAATAGGTCATTATAATTTCTGTGAGTTCTTAATTTTTATTCAGCTAACTGATCTTTCTTTATCCTCAATACTCCAGTCCTCGTAAGGGAAAAGCTCCAGATATTCAAGTATATAACGTTGTCTTGATTTAGATAAGAAAACAAACAAACAAACAAATGCAAACAAACAAAAAGTATTTGAAAATGCAGGGAAGTGTATTTGTAAGGGGTATCTTAAGGGTTCCTTTTGCACTATTGCAGTTTGTTCTAAAGATGTACATATTCCATCAGATTTTATGCCAAATATTATTAAAAACAGGGGATTTTTGTTTTCTTCTTCAATGCATCTGTTGACAACCTCTTTCCTAAAGACAGTGTAAACCCTAACAAGATGAAAAGGAGCCTCAAGCCCAATAAAACTGGATGATTTGATTTTCTACTAAAAGGCATTAGAGGGAATAATTCAATAGTGTCAGCTCGTTTGCTGAGCTTGCTGCTCTAAGGAAACAAACTGTGTCCCAAAAATGCACCACTTGGGGTTCTGTTTAGAAACAGCATTAAATGTCATTACTCAAAAATAGAATTCCCTGGGGGTGGGGAAATGGTTTAGTTACCAAAGACTTTCTATGGAAGCATAAGGGCCTGAGTTCAATTCCTAGCACCCAAAGGCTGAGTGCAATGACACCTGCAAACCCAGTTATGAAGTTCACTGGACAGCCAGTCTAGCCAATCAGTGAGCGTTCAGTGGTAGGCTCTGTCTCAAAAATGTAAGGTAGGAGGTAATCAAGGAAGACATCCGATATCAACCTCTGACCTCCACATGCAAAGACACACGCATGTGTGCACCTGACTGTTCAAGAACACACATACACACACACACACACACACACACACACACACACACACATATGTTGAGCCATACTTCCAAAGACAAGTTGGCAATATAGTCACCATAACAATGCAGAGATGATATATAACACACAAAAGTAGATTTTCATCCCTTGTCCCTTTTGATCACTTGGGAAGACAGAAAGTTAAGAATGAACAAAAATGAAATTGTTAGACTTCTTCTAAAAAACTATTTTCACATCTGACTCCCTGGGGCTCCCACATCTTCAAGGGAGCTTTGTTTTCAGGTTATAATCTTCTCCTCCCCCTTCTTTTAGTGGTTGCCATGCTCCTTGAATAAAATTGTGCTTGAATTCATCATTGATGAGGACAGATGGTGGCTGTGACAGCAGCTGGTGTGTATATTCAAAATGAATCTCAATCTGATTTGGGTAGATCTCAGAGAATTTAAAGACAATGTTGACAGAGTACTATAGAGCAAAGAAATAAAATCGCCACTTAGAACAAATGGTTAATTGAAATGATGTGAGTTTGCTTGATGGGGAAGAGGAAAAGGTATGAGATGATATACAGAACAATATGGCCAATTGTTACTCACCAGGGAAGAGGTGGCTTTGGTTTCCATTAGCAAAGTCCTTCTTTTTTTCAGGGTGCTCTGAAATATTGTATCAGCATGTATCACAGAAAGGAAGAATCTACATCTCTATATATCCATGTAGATATGTGTGCCTGTACACAGAGAGAGGGAGAGAAAGAGAGGGAAATTTATTTCTATGAGCAGAAACCGAATCTCTGGAACTATTATTTTAATTGTGTTCTTACTTTTCTTTCCAGTTTACAAGATAAAAATTAGCAACATAGGTTCTATATGGAAAAACAAAAAACTCAGGATAGCCAAAAAAAAAATCCTATATAATAAAGGAACTTCTGGAGACATTATCATGCCTGACTTCAGACTCTATTACAGAGCTACAGTAATGGTATCATAGGTTCTGTAGTAGTAAAAACCTTTTTAAAGAATGAAGCGAATAGCTGCACTGTGCTTTCATTTTTATATGACTGCTTAAACAAGTGACACTATAAAACCTCATGAGAATGCTGATGTCTTCATTCTTCCATAATTCTCCCTAGTTAGGGTTGCTCTTACAAAAGAGAGGATTTTGGGAGGTCTAAATGAAGACATTATTGTCTATAACTCAATTAACACAACTGTAGTAAACTTAGTCTCACATGACAGAAAAAGCAAGCAACTAAAAATGACTTATTCTGAATGAATCAAGAGAGGCAATGTATATGAAAATGGGTTCTATTTGAACTGAGAACATGGAGTTACATTTAGTTAAAACTCATCAAGTTCTATCGTCGGGCTTTGGAATTATATTTAAATTGCTTAACATGCCCAGAACTGATGCAGACAGCAATTACTATCACAGGGTGAGGATGATGGCAGACATACTACAAAATGAAAGTTCCTATCCCATGTGGAAGTCAAGAGGGTCTCCGAAAGAGGCATGCTTGCCTCTGTGGTGACGATAACAGCACTAGGAAACCATGAGCATCGGTCCACAATAACATGTCCCCTTGACACTCCTTTGTTTTGTTTGTCTAACCTTTAGAATACAGTAGGTACAGGAAAAATGGTTGATGCTATACCTAAATCTGAGAACAGGTCATGCTCTGAAGTCTGTGAGCAAGCCAATAAACCATGTGAGAGAAATTTTACTGACATGCACTTTTTTACAAATGAGAGCAATACATACAATTAATTAGAAACAAATTGGTGCATAAGCCAAAAAGAAACATTTGTTTTTATTTATGAAGAGATAGTCAAAGCATGTTAGGGATTTCTAGCTACTTAATTTTTTATTTGTTTATAATCTCAAAATCATTTATCTTAAAATAATATTTCTTCAATATTCTCTAAACTATATGAGCTAAATTTTACATTTGCTTTCAAACAATCTCATTTATATACCAGTATCAATACATTTTTACAGTTACTTTCAAGAAAATAGAAATCACAATCCCCATACCAACAACCTTTGAATAAAATACATTTAAGGTGGACATCATGACACCTGGATGTATTCAAACACTAATTCACAGCCTTTCTTGCTTGTGTTTTACTTCCCTTAAAAGCAAGTCATCACTCTATTTTTACTCTGATAAGAAAATCTCAGAAACAGATTATGTAATAATTTCTTTTCTGACAGATGTAAAATGTTTACTCAAAATGCAAGAAGGTTCTTTGACAGATGATTCATACTACAAGTTTTTATAAAATGTAAGGTTTTGGAAAATAAGAAATTAATAATTTTGATGGCTCTGTGCTCCACTTTTTCATAACAATTTATCTTTTTAAAAAGGCTGACTTGACTTGCTATCTTAGTCTTATTTGAATTTTCTTCCAAGGGTAGCATCAGAAATTATTTCTTAGGCAGCAGATGTGTTTTCTAGAGCAAAGGAAACAGTAATGATAGTTTCTAAGCAAAAGAGTGGCTGTACTTTGCCATCTACGCTAATTATTTAGACACCTCTGTAATCAGTGACAGTGAACAGTAGGTGATTGCTGTGCTTCAAAGCAAATGTAACATCTTTCATCTTCTTGGGTTGAAACCGGGCGATTTGTCATTAAGCCAGACACTCTACTGCGAGGTTAGCTTCAGTTTAGCCTTTCCATGCCATCTAAGCACCCATGTGGGAGCACGCCCATTTGTCTTTGGGAAGAACATTAAAGAGAGGCTGGCTTAAACTGAAAGCATTCTTTGTTGTTGTTGAAGCAGCAGAGACACAAATCTTTTTTTTCCAGTTTTTGGTTTTTTTAATTGATTTTATTGAACTATATATTTTTCTCTGCTCCCCTATTTTCCTCTCCCCTCCACTTCAACCTTCTCCCATGGTCTCCATGATCCCAATTTACTCAGGAGATCTTATCTTTTTCTGCTTCCCATGTAGATTAGATCCACGTGTAAGACACAGATCTTAGATGATGAAAATACGGAAGTTCAAACCAGAATATCTTTAATAATTTACTTCCACTTGTGGCATAATGTGCTCATATCCTTAAATATCCCTATCCCTGCCCCCTGTTAATAGTTGGACACTTAAGTGCCCTGCCCCAGGTCTTTGGTGAATAACTTAAATTATGATGAGACCTGCCTAGCCAGGTTTGAATTGATGAAGAGTAGATATTGGGAAGTTTTAAATGTGTTTCAGCTCTAGCTTTTCAAAAGTACACTGTATTTAATGATACAATAGAAGTAGAGTGAGAAACGGGCTAGGAGAAAGGTTGATTAGGATAAAAAATAATTAAAAATTACTTTCTTGATTGTGTAAAAGAATCATTTTTGAATGAAAGATATGGATATTCATAAGAAAAAACTGTATACCATTAAAAATATGGAGAAAAAACAAAAGAGAGCTGGAAAGAATCAATTGTGTCCAACCCAGTCCTGAACAATTCCCTCATACCAATATGGAAGAAAGCAAAGGACAAATAATCTAATGAGCCAGAATAACAAGCAAAAAATTTACAGGCATTAGAAATCATCTCTCAGCAACCTAAATTACCTCAGCTCATCAATTGATGTAGATCAGTCAATAAGATTTAAAAAAAGCAGTTCTAGGTTGAAAAGATGGTCCAGTGGGGAAAGGAAGGACCTGAGTTTGCCTCCCAGTACCATATTAAAAGCTGGGTTTGAATGTTCAGAAAATAACTCCCATGTTTATGTATGCTCATGCAAGTTAACTTAGTTAATTTGAGTGAGTTACAAAAAAAAAATGTATTGAAGTAGAAGGGGGGAGAATGTCAAGAAAAAGAAGAATATTTCTGGAGGCAGGGGGTGTGGTTATGAGAAAGTGAGTAGGAGGGCAAAAATGCTCCAAAGTTCATTATATGAATATATTAAATTGTCAATAACAATAATTATAATAATAAGCTTTGTGTAAGGGCACATCTTCAACCACAGCATTGACAGAGGGAAATAACATTAAAAGGCAGATCCTAGGAAATTGATATAGACAACAGCTATATTGTGAGCACCGGATTTAATACTAGGGTTGTTATCTCAAAGAATATGGTGGAACTCTAGAGGAAGAATCTCAATGTAAACCTCTGGTCTCCACAAAAAGACAAAGGCAAGGGCACTAGCGTACTGCATGGACACAGTGAGGAAGGAAAGGTGACAGGAATGGAGGGAAGAAGGGAAGGGAAAAAGGAGAGAACTGTATGGTGGTTCTCTCAAAACACAGTTCTTGAAAACTTACATTTCCACCCTCAGGTCCCAGAGGGTTAAACAAAGGAGGGAACAAGAGAGCCTTCCTTTGTACTTTACAACTAAATATATATTCGTGTTTCCAGAAGCTAAGTTAAGAGGGCCTGTTAAAGGATGGATCACTGTTATTAGACATCGGTTGCTGTGTTCTGAGCATCCCTGCAGAGGAATCCTTAACTTCATTTAAGAGGTTCTTATCATGCTAAGCAGTAAGCCTACATTTCTGACCATCAGAAATGGTGAGGTAGTCAACATATGTTAAGCAGCTAAAGTCTTGGTGTATGTTTTTATATCAGAAGATAATTTATATATCAGAATGTGATAATATGTAAAACTGCTAATTCTTCGGAGCTTTAAGAAAAGGCTTAATAAAAGCTATCATTGATATCTCAAGCCTGACGCATGGGTTAGTGAGAATGATGACACTTGTGAAGTCATTTGCAGGAATATTAGTGGTGCCTGGGCTGGCCTGAAATAGGAAACTGTCGATGGCTAATCCACAACACAGGGGACAGGAAGAGAAGCTCTCACTGGGGTCAAAACAGATCTATGTCACTGCTTTCTCCATTTAAGAACAGCTTCATATTTACAACATAAGATTGAAAATGCATATATTATTTTACTTATGATACAATGTATTTACATAGAAATACATATCTAATTCAAAATAATATTTTATAATCACATACATATCATTTTAGAGATGGGATTCATTTTATTGCCAATGAATCTCAGTAATTTCAGTAATATTAATTAATTATATGAAAAGATCTAAATGTGACAAACACATTTCAAGTAGCAAACCAATTTTTCACATTTGATAGAAATTTAGTAGGTTTGTTTATGAAGCATTCTTGTTTTTTTTTTTTTTTTGATATAGGATTTCTCTGTGTACCCTAGGTGTCCTGCAACTAGCTCTGTAGACCAAGCTGGCGTAAAACTCACAGAGATCGGCTGCCTCTGCCTCCTGAGTGTTAGGATTAAAGGTGTGAGCCACCACTGTGCAACTTAGGAAGCATTCTTATCACATAACCAGAGTAAATGAAAATATGTGCTGATAATTATGGATGGAATAATGTGAGTGGAGTATGAATATTCTGGCAGAAGAACCAACCCAAAATTGAAAGGCAGAAGCTGGTTTCCCAGAACAGATGGAATAAAGAAATCTGGTGACATATTTGCTTTGAAGGAGGCAGCCTTTCTGAATGCCATTCACGTCAGTTACATTCTAAAGAAGACTGACCCACAAGGAAATGACTCTGCAGCAAATGGAGAAACCCAACATACTGCTCAAGACCTTGGATGCATTTCCTGACAATCTGAATATGTGTCTGCATAAATCATGACCCATATGTCTAATCTACCGTCCAGTTCCTTGAAAATTAGTCAATTAACATTTACTCAAAAACGGTAACAAGATACGATTTCTTCCTCTCTGATATGAGTACTGTGATCTATGTGTGTTGGTGACTTCAAACATCACATTTGAGGTTACTGCAAGTCAGGTCTGGGATATCACCTCTCCCTGTACTTAGGCTTCAGTTTCAATCTCTATAATTTATTTTTACAAAAAAATTACATGTATTATTTTTCCACATTTATGCCAGCTAAGGCTACCAACAAACAAGGATTATTTTGGCTAACTTTCCTATGAATATATTAATATAAATTTGACTGCAAAGCCAGTCTTTATTTCTTTCATTTTGTTCAAATCATAAAAACACATGACAGAACACTCAACCAATGCAAGATACAAATCTCACATAAATCCCTGGCCACACTAATCTGATAATAATTGATTCGTGATGCTGTAAGTAATCTAGTTATACCTTTTATAATACAGAATAGAGAATTCACAAATGGATGTCTTCATGTACAAAAATTAGAAAAAGATGGTAGTTGAATTGTAGATATTCCGATATGATGTTCTGGACACAAAAGAAACCTGAAATATGTGAGTCCTGGAAGGAAATTTTCAAAAATATTTGGCCAAATTCCATTTATGGGTTTACCAGAAACCCAAAATAACACTAGCTTGACAGTGGAAATATGAAAGGCTTGTTATCTTTGCTGTATGTACTAGAAGTTCAAGATCAATGGAGATAAAGGCTATCAAATAGAATCTAGCCCATCAGTTCTTTTTTGTTTTGTTTTGTTTTTTTAGTTTCTGGTGTTTAGACAAACCTCAGCATCCTCGCTTTGTGTACCTTCTTTAGATGGGCATAGCATACTCATGAGTATGTGTGGGTGGGTGTGCATCTATACTTTACATTCTTTTTGTGTTTTTTTCAAGACAGGGTTTATCTATGTAGCTTTGGAGAGTAAGACACAAGTACTGTCTGAATAAATCATATATACTTGATCTCACCCTAACAAACTGCATCTGCCATAGTAATTATGTTTTAAGTGAAGCCATATTCTGAGGACTAGGAATTAGATATCAAAATATAATTAACAAGGGTAAAGAAACAATTCAATCCATAGCATTTCTGAGAACAACCTAATTGACAGTCTGAACAGGACTGATGAATATCCACATTTTAAAGATCTATTATTAATTTCAAAGAAAAATGGTCCAGAAATTTAAATTTTAGTCACGAAGAGGTGCCTTGTAAAAGTACACATAGGAATTTGGAGATGTTCAGGTGTAGGATCCAGTCAGATTATCCAGAATACATGTACTGAATTGGACAAAACCAAGAAGAGGAATTAGCCTTTGGAAAGAAATGTATGTATTAAGAGTATAGAGATTAGACTGTGTGTGGTGGTTCTTCTGCAAGTTGGCAACAGATCTACTTGAAGACCCAGCATTACTCAAAGGAAACTTCATCCTACTACAGAGACATTTGCCAACCATGTTCATTGCTGCTCTATGCATAATAGTCAGAAATTGGAAACAACTTAAATGTTTCTAAATAAATGGATGAATAAAGAAAATGTGATACATTTACACAAAGAAATATTACTCCGCTATTATAATAGCTTCTCAAGTAGAAGGAAGGATCTGGAAAAAAAATCATCCTGAGTGAGAAAATCCAGACCCAGCAGACAATTATGGCATGTATTCACTTATATGTGGATATTAGTTGCTAAGACTTTGGTAAGAAAGTTCTAGTGCCTGTACCCACAGTGGTTATGTGGAGAGGAAGGAGTTAGCAGAGGAATAGATTTTCCTAGGAAGGGAAAATAGAGTAGATAGTTACGGATGTGTGAGGCAGGGGTGGGAGGCTGGAATCAAACAGGAAGGGGAGAGAAGAGGGCATGAGGAAGGGAATACAGGGGGGATGGCTAAAATTAAGGGCCATTTGATATGTCATATGGAAAAGTCATACAGTAGAAGCTTCCTAACACACACACACACACACACACACACACACACACACACACACAAGGTGACTCTTCCAATCTTTCTGCTTTCTTTTCTATGGTACTCTCACAGTCTTGTGAAGGAGGCAATGTGATGTAGATCTCCCAGTTAGGGCTCAGCACTGCACAGTCCCTTATTCTCTACACTTGGAACAATTTTGAGTTTCTATATTAACCACATCTATTGCATAAAGAATCTTCTCTGATGACGAATAAGAGTTGTACTAGTTAATGGTTATAAGGCTACTTGAAGCAGACTTCAATGAGAAAAACTGCACACTTTATATAGAGAGCACTTTGCTACTGGATCCATTTAGAAAAATAATAGTACTGGGGTTTATAACCTCCCCCCCCCACACACACACACATACCCATGGATTCTTGGCCAGGTTTATAGTACTAGAAACAAATTCCCTCCTATGGCAGTGGATTTGTGTATAAGGTGGTCCTGGATGACAAAACAATGGGAGATATGATCTAAATGTATTATATTCATGTATTACATTTACCAAAGTAAATAAATTTTTAAAAGGTTATAATTATGCCTAGGCATGTCTTGGTGATTCTAGACACCAAAGTTCAGACAACTTCCTCTGTTTCAGATCTCTATTTGCACATCAATATTTCAAACATAAAAGTCCACATCAAGCTGCAACAGAAATTTTAAGATCAACAAAGATCATGACTTTATTCATAAAATCTATCTAATAACCATCCCACTTCCATTTTAAAACAATCTATATAAGTGTCCAGGAGGAATCCCATCTGGACGGGTGAGTGTATAAGTGTCCAAAAGAAAGATGAAGATTTTCTTCTTGGAAAATTTGTTGATGTTTTGTAAGCTAAAGGCAAATGACAAATTTAAATTTCCCTACCATGTTAATCCAGGTGGGGCCTGAGGCTTAATTGGTTGATTTAGACATGAGATTATTATCATAAACAAATAGCAACAATAAGTGTTGGAGAATTTGGGTTCAGCAAGTCTTACTATTCTGTCTTCCAATATGATAATTTTCAAATATGCATTTAATCTTGATAATGAGACTACTGGAAATACATTTCAATGAGAAAATTTGTACATTTTCCAGGGATTAGGCAAAGATTGCAAATCCACTTAGTTCACGAGACAGAAAAGAATCAAACTCCTGAGAATTTTGAAATTTCATATCACATGTATGGTAAAATTTTATATTGTTAAAGTGATTTAACTCAACATGAGGAATGGCTGGAAAATGTATGCACAGATTAAATGTAGAAGTTTTCAAACTTCCCAAGGAAATTGATGGTCAGTGTCACAAGGTAACACAAGGTAAGACAGAACAAACACACAAAGAAAATAGTTTCCAAAAAGGTGCTGGAGCAGGTGAACAGATGAACAAGTAATTGGGAGAACCATCGCTGAAAATGGCTAATGCTGTATTGGGTATAAGTTTTACCATTAAATGAGTAAAGCTTTGGTCTTTATAAAGTATGATTTAGATTATAATAAATGTTTACATACACAGAAAACATTACACCTAGCTACACATTGCTCCATTAACATGCTTGAAGCTCCAATTCTCCCTGGGTAAAAAGTAAGACTAAGGAACATCATTCTGGCTCTTACAATGACAGTTATTTTGAACATCAGCAGACTGGATTTGGTTAAATTTCTCAACCCATTTATTTTCTTGTTTGTTTGCTTGGTTGGTTTAGAGCAGGGTCCCATATATCCCAGATCAGTATCAATTAACTAAGAACGGCCTGGAACACCTAATCTTCTTGTCTTTACTAGCTAAGTGCTGGAATACAGGTACATACAACCTGTCTGGCAAGTGTGGGTGTGTCTGTCTGTGTGTGTTTCTTTGTGTGTGTGTGCATGTGTATGTGTATGTGTGTAGGTGTGTGTGTGTATCTGTGTCTTGTATCTGTGTGTATTTTCTGTGTATGTGTTTGTTTCTCCCCCATTTGTGTGCGTGAAAGTGTCACTGTGTATTTATATGTCTATATGTGTCTATCTCTGTGTATGCCTCCCTCTGTGTGTGTATCTGTGTCTATGTGTCTGTGTACGTATTTGTCTGTGTGTGTGAATCTTCCCCCCTTTGTGTGTGTGAATGTGTCACTGTGTATGTATTTGTCTATCTGTGTGTCTGTGTATGTGTGTGTCTTACACTAGAAGTGTATACAGTTCTTAGAATTGAAACTAGAGCCTCCTGCACAGTAGGCCAACACTCTAATGCTAAGATTTAGATCTCAATTGTGCAATCTACTTTATTTTAGGAACATTTTCCAAAGAAAGCCATTTCCCAGCTTCATGTTAGTGAACAGAAGAAAACTTGCTAAGGTTCAGCAGAAGCATAGTCATCTTTAAAATCCAAAACAGCATCTCTATGCAATTAAAACTGATTGGCCTCCCAAGTGTCAAGGCATAAAATAATCACCAATTATGACAGTAGAGAAATATTAAAAGGTTGCTACCGTTTGTCAACTACTCAAATTTCCTTCTGTAATCACACCTTGTCTTTTCTTACAAAATTATTGTAGCTGAAAATCAGAAATTTGATTTGGGCACCAAACTGTAACAAGTTCCTGAGAGTTTTATGTGGAGAAAGTTGTGATCCCTCCCAGGCATCACCATTTAAGAGATGTCAGTAAAGATAATCATACACTATACTTCCTGACATATTTGGCTGCAATTAAATATTCTGCAAAATAAAAACATTTATTTTAGGTTAACTACTGCATTTAAATACACTGCAAACTTATCAATGAAATCTTTGTTGTGTTTGTCAATGCATTGATTCAGTAATATGGAAGAGACAGACCACAATTTGTCCCAGCTGAACAGTGTCTGTCTCTTCAGACACTGGAAAGCACTGGAAACATCCACAACTAACCATTAAGCAGATCAGATCACCCCAATGTAATCCATTGGTGCTGCTTTAACAAAACACCTGAGTGTAAGTAATTTATAAAGAAGAGAAATGCATTTATAGCAGTTCTGACAATGGAAATCCCACAGGTAAGGCTCAGCATATTCACCAAGGTAGGGAAGACGGTTCTCTTTCCAAGTTGATATCTTTATACAGCAATCTTCAGGAGAAAGGATGCTGTGTCTTCACAGGATAGGAAAAACAGAAGGATGAAAGCAAGGCAATTCCTTCTATCAAGTCATTTTTATGTGGACCCTTAATCTATGAGGACTCTGTTCCCATTATTTAATTTCCTGCCCAAATTGTTACACTGATGATTCAATTATGATATGAAAGTTGAATAGGGAATTCTATTTAAACCACAGTGACTTACATAATGGCACATATGTTAAGAAAACCCTGAACCAAAGGTTTCAAGCTGAAAAATGTACATACATCCTCTCTTTATAATTTTTTTTGCTTGGATCATAGCAGCTTCAGAGCTGTAAGATTTCACATGTAGAGAACAGGACACCCAAGTAAGAATAATTCAACAAAAAGGATAGATGCCTTATTCTATTTTCTGAAAATTTGTAAGGAGCTCAGTGTCTTTCCACAGTTCTGTAAGTTTTAGACAGCCAGTGGTCCACCCAGAGGCAAGAGATGACTTACTACTTCCATGCTCTCTCCATGCCAAACCCAGCTTAGAGAGCAAAGATAATGCATGTGCTGGAACCATTATTTGTTGATTCTGACCCAAATCTAATATTTTCTCTTTTCCTTTATTATGTGTTCTTTACTTAAGAAAACTGGCAAAGCTCTCTGTCTTGGCAAATCTCTGTAATCTGTAATCCCAACTACTCAGAAGGCTGAAGGAGAATGGTCTAAAGTATAAGGCCTGCTTAGACTGCATAGAAAAATCTACAGTATAGTGCTCCAAAGCTTTCCTGACTGCATGATAAAGAACTGAATTCCCTGTGTGAGTTTGTGTGCTTTGTTCCTAGAGTAGTAATAAAAATCAACAGTTTAGGCTTGAAATCCGACCCACTGGATTTCTCTGCAGTTCTGTCGGATCAGCTATATATCCTGTTTCAGTACTGACCATGACTATGCTTACACCACAGCACAGTTGTACACTTTTACAAAGACTAAAGCCTCTAGAATTTGTTATATGAATTTCTACTTTGAGATAAAATAAAGACTTAGACACTCAAGGATGCCCTTTTTTTTTATAACACCAACAGAGGTTTTGACATGAGAGGAAGTGTCTAGAAAATATCAAATGTTTTCTTATCATTTCCGTTCACTTTTATTTATGAAATGGAATTATAATTCTTAGAAAGTTCTTTCACAACGACTGAAGTATTTGAATATAACTTACCAAAAGTTTGAGTTACAGAGGAATTCCAGAGGAAAAAAAATAAAAAGATATTGTATATCTTATGCTAATCAAAGATTCAAATCTTCCTAACAAATACAGCTGAGACATGAAGTATTTGATTTAAAACAAATCCTTCATTTACTTTTGTTTACTCTCTTTCATGGGAAATATTAAAGTGTTGATCTGAATGATATGGAAGAGTCTAAGTCTATTCTGAAAATTGGTTTTACTTTCTTTGTTTCAGAGTGAGACTTTTTTTTTTTTGATCCAACTACCTTCACCATTTTCTCCACTTTATGTTGGAAAAACTATAAGCATTTGTAAAACTACAGTTATTTATTGTTATGGTTAATATAGTTTATTTTTTAATTCTTCCCCATTTAATTATGTTGGAAGTGAATTTAAAAACTTGCTTTAGTGCTTTCTGATGCACAGGGTGTGTTATTATTTTAATGGTCATATAATTTCTTTGTATAAAAGAAAACTCACATAGTCCAGGAGTACCAAATTCATAGCTGAGGCAAGCTGTAACTCATGCTGTGTCATCTGGAAGGAACTCCTGCTGGACATTATTTTCCTTAGATGGACATCATTTTGATAAGAATAATGTCATATGTGTGGTTTATTACAAAGTATTCTTCCTTCCCTGTAAGATGAGGAAAATCTTAAATGTACTATTAAATATGTACAGAAATCTTTTTGTGGCAGATGAGACCTCTTTGGGTTGTTTAAATACATTTTGAAACAAGGCAAGTTTGATATAAACAATATAAATTTATATCAAGCAAAAATTACAAAAGTAAGGAAATCTGAATGTCATCTGTGAATTGAATGTTAGAATGTAGTTGATAGCCTTAGAATGTTTTCAAATATGTATCTATTAGAGTATATTAGGACAAATTTAGAATGTTTGGAAGAAAATCTATTTGACAAAGAGTGAAGTCTAAGAATATTTTTACAACATGAAGCCCTGTGTCCCTTCAGGATGTTGGGTCGTGTTGAGGGTAGAATGAGGACTAAAAAAGAGAACAAAGGTGTGGGATAGAGCATGAAGTCCTGCATCTGGTCCCCATCACCCCTCATGAAAATAGGTGTAGTAACTCTATCAGAATTGTCATTGGTTCCATAGGAAACTTAAGGTCTGCCACATATACAGAAGACTGTGATGTAGAAAAGGATAAACATGCCTACACTATAGCTTAAGAGTATCACTACACCAAAAATATTGCAGATTTCTGAACAAATTTAGTTGTACATAAATAATGTTCTTGAAGTACGACACATCTTATTGTTTCTGGCCACTGTTATTGGGTCTATTTTGGTGTTAGGAATTTTAGTTATAAATAGCAATATCTAATGTAGATAGTTTAATCCAAAGAGGATTTCCTAAAAACATTTTTTAAACAGGATTTCCTGAGAACTATGGGGTACAATCTACATAAGAAACATTGCAAGGAAACCTTCATCCAAGGCTCAAATGTTTCTATCTTATTATTGTTATCCTCTCTCTCTCTCTCTCTCTCTCTCTCTCTCTCTCTCTCTCTCTCTCTCTCTTTCTCTCTCCATTTGAAAGAGCACCCTTCTTCTATAGACTTCCTGGAGAGAAGAAAATCAAGGAATCAAAAAAGTTACTCTTGAACTTCCCACAGGGCAGGGAACCCTGACTGCTCTTCAGACTAGAGAGGGAGGGAGAGAAGAGAAGGAGGAGGGGGAGAGGAGTGGGGGGAGGGGGGAGGAAATTGGAAGCTGGGAGGAGGCAGAAATTTTTTCAATAAAAAGTATGTCAAAAAACAAACAAAAAATAATAATAAAATGAATTGTGTTATATTTTTAAAAAAAAGAATTTTTTCAGGTCTTAAAATTTCTGTCATTTTTCCTTATTCTCCCTTTTATGCATATTTGTCCATACCCTACTGTTGTATTCAGAATAAATTATATCATGTTTTATCATGTTTTGAGCATATTTGGGTTACGAGATATTCAGATGAGATTTAGACTTGTATCTAGAAATGGATATTGAATGTATTAAGAAGAATGAGGTTAGGGGCAGTTCGGGATGCTATGGTATAAATATTGCTTTTCTCTCCATAGTAATATGGTAAAATTTTTTACCTTGTATTGATGACACTAGGATTCTCAAATTTCTCTATGTGATTTGGTTGTAAAAATAAAACTATCCTGAATAAAACTAGCACCCTTACAAATGGGTTCCAAAAAGATCCCTGCTACTTTCTCAAATTAAGTTAGAGTAAGATGAAGATTTTCTAGGAAAAGGGACCTGCACATTAAGGTTTAGATGACGTAAAAACCCAAGACAATATTCACCCATACCTTGTTCCTAAATCTCATGACAATATTTCTGATTGTTTACAAATGAATCTCATTTTCAATAAGTGTTTCTAGGACATGACTGGATGAATACCCGTACACCAAATGCTTTTATATTTTTTATGGAATCCAGGCATGCTGTTATATTCATATTGTGTGTGTGTGTAAGAGAGAGAGACAGAGACAGGGATAGACAGACAGAGACAGAGTGTGTGCAATTCTGTAGTTATGGGGAACAGTGGACAGTGTTTACTTCCATATAGAATCACGTTGCAATGGTAATAACAGGTGTACATGGAATACTAAAGCAAAGTATATTCTTTACTTTGCTTGAGAGATGCAACTCTTGAGAGAGTTGGGTGATCTTTCACATTGCTTCATATAGGCAAACAGAAATATGTTGAATATATGTATGTATGTGTTTATAATTTATATATTGAAAATATTGTTTCTTTGTAAATGTTATGAGAATATTACTAAATTTTAAACAAATGAAGGGGTCTGAAGAGATGGCTTAATGTTCAGAAGCACTGGCTGTTCTTCCAGAGACCAAGGTTCAAATCTCAGCACCCTCCACACACAGACACAAACACATATAAGCACAGATACACAGACAGACACATACACATGCATGAAGATTCACAACCATCTGTAACTTTAGTTCTAGGAGTTCAGAACCTTCTTCTGGTCTCTTGAGTGCCAATTAATGCACATATGTATATGTAAGCTATGCATCCATACACATAATTCTGTAGGAACTCCTTCAGCCAGTAGCCTTTAAGATACCAACCCACTTGAAAGTGGTCTTTTATACTATAAATGCAGTTGAAAAACTTGTGCATGCTCTCTCTTCTGGCTTCTGGATTTGGTTCCTGTTCCCCAGCCATGCAGAGGGCTGTGATCTGTGAGTCTACTCCTAAATAAATAATCCTTTATTATACTCAATTCCGAGATAGTGTTGAATTATTTTATAGTGTCCATCACCATACATACAATATTTTAAAACTGAATATTAAGCACCAACAGCTTTGTTCAGATATTGCAATATTTGATTTATTATTTAATTTTTTTTTTTTTTTGGTTTTTTGAGACAGGTTTCCCTGTGGCTTTGGAGCCTGTCCTGGAACTAGCTCTGTAGACCAGGCTGGTCTCGAACTCACAGAGATCCGCCTGCCTCTGCCTCCCGAGTGCTGGGATTAAAGGCGTGCGCCACCACCGCCCGGCTATTATTTAATTTTTTAATCCAAAGTTTCTCTTAAATGAAATTGCAATATTGAAACACCATTTTATTATATAGTGGCCTACCTCTGACAGAAGTCACCTACTCCACCAGAAGCCTGGCCAGCAACCTGAACTTTAGGTAAGACTGCCCCCACCCCTGCCTGTGCTCATTCAGCATATCTCCAACTGTTCCTCCTCTACTCATCACCATATCCAGGCCAACAACAACAACTCTGGCAGAAGCCTCCTCTTCTACCAGCCACCAGGTCAGCATCCTGAACCTCTGGTAAGACTTTTGCCCACATGGCCTGCACTGCCCCTCCTGTCTTCATCATCATAATCTGGCCCACACTTCTGGAGGAAACCTTCTACCACATCAGAAGCCAGGACAACTGTAGGTAGAGTTTTTCTGTCCATGAAGCTATTTCCCAAATAACTGTGAAGAAACAATATTAATTATAAATTTTGGTCAATGGCTCATACTTATTACTAATAAACTATTACAACTTAAATTAACCCATATTTTTTGTCTAAATTCTACTACATAAAACATGACTTGTTACCTAATTTCATATACAACCTAATTCCTCTGTGTTTGACTGAAAACTCACAAGACTTTGCCATTCTTCTTCCTAGTGTCCTCCTGATCTGGCTATCCTGCCCAATCTCTTCCTTCCCAGTTATAGGTCATTCAGCTCTTTATTGACCAATGAGAGTAATATGTATTTTCAGTGTACAAATATTATTCTATAACAACCAGCATCCTGAGTGTTGAAACCTGTGTGGGTCCAACACAGATAATTATCTTCCCTAACTGGACTGAAACGGAGTCTCGAGGAATAATCAGACACAATTTGCACGGTCATCATGGAAGGGCATCTCGGGGTCTTTTCTCCTGATGATCTGAAGATCTCCAGTGTTTATTATTCAAACAGTTTATATACCATCACATCAATTGGGTGGGGAAAATACATTAGGCTATTAGGTAAACAGATGAATGCCTTTTGTCACATCCACATCTGTATGATGTCACATAGGCCTGAATTAGCATCTCTATAAGACATCCTGCAAATTACAAAAGAAATAATTACTGAACATTCTGACCAGCTTAAGCCAACACCTCTCCTCAGGTGAACTACATTTCTAACAAAAGAAAGGAGCAGTATGTCCTTGCTATTGTAAGGCAGAGACAGCTTGTCTGCAGAGTTTATGGATTGGGCTTATGGATTTTGTGCCATACAGAAATATGGGCCTACACTAAGCACCAGAGATCACACCTGAAAGACCTGTATAACTCCAGGTATCCCCAAAGAAAGCCCTGGATAAATCCACCCCCCCCCCCAGGAAAAAA
>NW_004949098.1:9997715-10013417 GCF_000317375.1 Microtus ochrogaster
AGAGATCACACCTGAAAGACCTGTATAACTCCAGATATCCCCAAAGAAAGCCCTGGATAAATCCAGACCTCCCCAGCAGTAAGAAAATAGACAAAATTCTAACCAGGAAGAGAAGAATCAGGAATCTAGCATTAGTCAGTTTAGTGACTGTGTTTCAGGAAGTAGCTGAAGATAAAGTTACATTGTAATCTTGAGAATAATCTTGAGAAACAGGAAGTTTCTCCCTTGTGATTGTCATTGTAATGTGTTTTAGGAACTAGCTGACCTTGGGAGTGGTCCTGAGAGGCAGGGAGTTGCCCTCCTTGTGATCTTCACTGGTATTTTCAGAATTTTCTGTGACACACTCCCTGCCAATTCCGGATCACTGGGCTGTGGTTTCTTTTCTTAAAAATTGGTTCTCCTGGTCACTCGGGGTCGAACTCTCCCCCTGCGTGGGTTATGAGTCTCGGCCCCAGTGCACTGGTTCCCGTCTCATCTCATCATTAAAGCCTCATGTGATTGCAGCAAGGATGGTCTCTTGTGAGTTACTGGGGGGGGGGGGGGTCATGTTATCCTGAGATTTGAGTGAGAGTCTCCCCAGCACTAGGGGTCTTTCACACCAATTTCCTGAAAACTAAGCATAAGCCAGACAACTCACCAGAAGCAAGGACAGCATTCTGAACCAAAAAGGACTCCTGGCCAGATCTCAGGCCATACATATAGCCAGAACTCTAGCCCCAAACTTGAACAGCAATTCCTGCTGGACCAGAGGTTATCCAGGCCATTAGAAGTTCAGCCTCCATTGGAGGCAGAGACCATGCATTCAACCACAAGTCACAGAAATCACGAGAAGACCAGATAGGATATAGAAACCAAAGAAGAAAATACCCATCCAACAATGAAAAATTAAGAAACTGGTAACTAGAACTATAGTCACTCTAAAGCCATATGCCTAAAACCTAAGTTTTCTCATTGATTCCTAGGTATAATTTTCATAATCTATAGGATAATATTTTAACAATTAAAATATAAAAATTTTAGTAATATAGTCTGTGCCTATAAACATAGGATTTTGAATCTGTATATGCCTCATGTGTGTGACTGCAGGAAGGCACATGCCAAGGAATGTGCGCTTTAGAAATTCACTGCAGGTGTCAGTCCTGACCCTATGCCTTGTTTGAGACTAGGTCTCTGCTACTCACCACTTCATTCTCCAGACCGGCTGACCCTCCAGCTTCCAGAGACTGTCTCTGTCTTCACTGGGATTATAGGCGTGAGCTACTGAGTTCAGCTTTAGGTGTGTTCTGGAAATCCTCTCTCAGGTCCCCCAGCATGTAGCAGGGAGTATTCTATGCTATGAATCGTCAGCCCAGCCTTTGGTTTTCAAACAGAATGAGAGAACCAGTGCAGTTATGGCAGGGACACTGTCTAAAACTATGATGTGGAATGCCCTTCTGTATGCTGTGAATATGTTTTATTACCATCGGTTAATAAAGAAGCTGATTTGGCCTATAACCGGGCAGAATATTGTCAGGCAGGAAATCCAAGCAGGGATACAAGGAGAAAGAAGGTGGTGTTGAGAAGCTGCCAGAAGCCACCAAAGGAGTAAAATGACAGAACATTAATAGTAAACCATGATGCGAGTGGCAATATACAGACTAATAGAAATGAGTTAATTTTAGTTGTAAGAGCTGGTTAATAATAAGCTTGAGCTGATAGGGCAAACAGTTTGTAATTAATATTAAGCCTCAGGAACTGGTAGAGTGGAAAGAAACCTCCGGTTACAAGTTATGTCAAGCTGATTCATGAATGGGCATTTCCTAACTTTCCTAAGTAAATCCACTTTTACTTCTCAGAACACGCAGGCTGTATACACACCCCCATAAACTGGCAAGGGCAGAGATTCAAGATCCCAAGCCTGTGGATACTTCTGACCGTTTGTTGCTCCAGGTTTTTACTTCATCCTTCTCTCCTGTCACTTTAATCCTTGGAAATTCTTTTCTGTAATATTTCAATCTTGTGATTTATATTTTAACATTCAATATAAAATTTTAATGTGTACAGAAGAAGATAACATCCTATAAAAATATGTTCATTTCCTCCTTAAGAAATCCATATATCTTGCTTCTGTCTCAATTTTGTAATTTCTAGATCTATCGTATTTTCATATGTAATTTCATCTCCATCTCTCTAAGTATATATAGGTCAAAAATATTCAGGAAGTCGGGGCTAATCATTTAGTAATTGTGGTAGTTTGAACAAGTATGATTATCACAGACTCATACTTTTATTCCAGTCCCGAGTTGATGAATGGTTTGGAAAAGATTAGGAGGTATCTCCTTGTTGGAGTAGGTGTGTCACTGGCTTTGAGGTTGCAAAAATTCATGCCAGGTCAATTCTTTCTTTATTTCTATGTATGTATGTATGTATGTATGTATGCATGCATGCATGTATGTATGTATGTATGTATGTATGTGTCTGTCTATCTATCTATCTATCTATCTATCTATCTATCTATCTATCTATCTATCTATCTATCTATCTATCTCTGCTTGTGTCCTGTCAACCATGATATAAAGTTCTCAGCTACTGTCCCAGCACTGTGACTGTCTACTTACTGCCTTGATTATGGATTAACCCTCTGAAAGTGTAGGCAAGTCCCCAAAAGAATGCTTGTCTTAGAAGTTATCTTGGCCATGGTGTCTCTTCACAACAACAGAATATTAACTAAAAGAGTACTGAATAACCACTTAGAGAGATCATCCCCAGAGAGGACTGTCTCTCTCTTTAATCATTATTTACTTGCCTGTAGTTATGTTTGAGTCCCAGAAGATATCCCACTTTCATTGTTAGCATGCCATTTTGTATATTACTTCTTTGGGTCATAGTGTTCCAGTCGGAAATGTTATAGACAAGTAAAACTGAACAGACTAAGCACATTTTATTTATGTATACTGTAAAAAAAAGCAATTAAAGAAAAAGGTCATATATTTGAGGGAGAGGAAGAGGGGATTTTACAATCGAGGGGTGGAGGAATGGAAAGGGAGAAAAATGTGACTGTATTTTAATTATGAATAAATAAATAGAAATATTCAGGAAGCCCTTTATTTATACCAATCATGTGCAAATTTTCTTTGGCATTATTTTTAAAATATAGCACATTATCATTAAATATTATATTATTATTAGTCAATACAATATTATTAAGCAATACAACAACTATTTTATGACTATATTTAAAACTAATTATAACTATTTATATAGCATATATTTTATGCAAATAACATGTAATTTCATAGAAGCAGGTTTGGGTATCTGAGAAAAATTCTGGAAGCAATTCAATTGTCCAAATATTCATATTATTTCTCTCTCCTTCTCCTTTCTCTTTCTCCCCTGTGTTTTTGTGTTTATCAATCATCTACTTTGGGGTTTATTTTGGACAGGGAACTTCAGTTATTTTAGTTCACTTTTCTTAAATTTCCAATTGTCTCTTCAATTACATCCTAGAAGATTGGATATTCAATGCTTTCCTCATTTCCTCTATCCAAATAGTCTTCTGTTAATATCTATATTTTAACACTAACATTACACCCCTAAAAACACAACGAGATATCAATTCCATCTTTATTGTTTTTTCTTTGTAAAAGATTATAACAAATAGGATACCTTAACTGTTTTTATACTTGTAGTTATT
This sequence comes from Microtus ochrogaster, assembly GCF_000317375.1. Classification (NCBI taxonomy): domain Eukaryota; kingdom Metazoa; phylum Chordata; class Mammalia; order Rodentia; family Cricetidae; genus Microtus; species Microtus ochrogaster. Next base: position 10,001,389 of record NW_004949098.1, read on the forward strand.
GAGTTAAGTTGTGTGTGAGTGTGTGCAATTGTGGGTATATATGTGTGTGAGTGAATATGTGTACTCATGAACAATGTACCATGTATAGGTCCAAATCAGGAGCAGAAGGAGAGAGAGCACTAGCAAGGAACTCATGACCGCGAGGGGTACACCCACACACTGAGACAATGGGAATGTTCTATCCTTAGTTCTTTCGAAGCTGATAAATCTAACCTAATTACTTCTGTGTATTGAATCCCACTGTCCCATTTGGGCTATTTAAGCTTCCGAGCCCAACTAGAGCACAACAGTTTCAAACTTGATCAGACCCATTAGTGTAGAAGCATGATGGTTTTACTGTGCATCTTGCTCCTTCCATTTTTCTGAGTGACTTTTTAATGATCTGCTGATACGTATTTATTGATACTTTCTTTTATTTTTGGAGTCCTTAAAACTTCATAGCACTTACTATTCCCAAAGGAATTTATCTTTTGTTTATTCTAAACATGCCTTTTATTCCACTAAGCTATTTTTCAGATTTTGCTTTGTCATCGTTTACATAGGAAGTCATAAATCTTTTCAATTCCAAGGTTTTTTAACTATTTTTAAATTTCAGATGAGTCTTGCATAATTAGCTGGATTTGACTTCTTTTAAACAAGCTTTGAATGCTAACACTAACAAATTAACAATTGGTACTGCTAGGAGTAAGTTTGCTTGCAGTTAATTAGATTGCTGCTGTAAACTCTTAAATGAAGAGAAAGATCAAATCCCCCATATAATGTCTGTGTGAGAAGCATTTCTGGTTAGATACAAACCACACGTGTCTACTTAACCCAAATAAGGAACCCATAACAGAACAACATAAAGATTCTATTGAAGTCGTACTTGGTGAATCAATGAGTTGTTCTTGGGATATAGTAGTAGGGAGAGACAACTCAAGCTGCATTATTAAAACCTCATCACAGCATGAGTGAAGACTCACAAAAAATGTATCTCTGGTGTTCTCTGCACTGCTTGCAGCAGCTCTGCAGCCAGAATCTCCTCTCTGTACCTGACTGGTCTTGCTTCCATAACCTTGGGGAGCAACTCTTGAAAACGTGTGAGTTTATGCTTTCCTAGACATATTAATCTTATTTAATTTCTGCATTTCATGAGCCTTCTCCCTCACTATTGAAGGGAAGGTTTCAATTCAGAGGAAATGCTGTACCTCTCAATGTTAGGAAGTAGTTACTAATTCTACATAGCCTATTGGGTATTTGTTTTCCATACTGAGTGAGACAAGTTTATCTCCAAAACTCCAAGTTAATAACTGCATTTCTTTGGACATTTCTCTTTTCCCATGTGTATATGATAGAGAGTAAGAAAAGACATTGCAGACAAATATTGATCCCATGCTATCCTAGAAGATTTAATTTATTGAAACACATTTAACTATGTACTATAGCATAGACAAGGTTTTTGATTCTTTTAAATGACATTAATGCATGAGAATATTAGGTCTGAAAAGTGAGCATAATGTATTAAGAAGTTTACAGAGTTTTGATTGGACGCCAATTCTCTTACATATATTACACATGCTGCAGCATTTGGAGAAGATGGAAAATATCAGAATTTACTTTCATTTTAAACTACTGATGAATTTCCATATATTCAACCTACTTAACTTAATCCACCATGTTCCTCAATCTTAGTGGTTACATGCTCTGCAGTAGTATAATTTAGTAATGCATGTGCATATACACATTACATACATAGAGATGGATAGAATGTTGAGGCTGAAGCTGGCTCCAATATTTTGTTCATTACTTTTGAAACAAATACAGCTATTTGCTTGGTTGGTTCTCACTCCTATGCTAAAGGACATAACATGAATTTGAACAAGTATTTACTAACAACCTTTGTGACAGAAAATACACTGTTTATTTGTTTATGTATTCATGGATATACAGATGTGCACACGTGTATACTGAATAGAAGTTGAAATACCTACTATGTACTAAAGATTCTAGAAAAGAAAGAAAAAAACAATTAAATACTGACAATCCACTAAATACTATCCACCAATTTATAAAGGAAAAAAAACAGTCAATAGAGACAAAATGGTGTAGTTAACCACAGGCTCACACATAAATTCCCAAGCTATAAAGGCCATGATTTTTGTTTTACTGCCGTGGAAGTCCTGAATAATGCAATAGGGTGTATATACATGCATGGTGGATCAATTCAGGTGGAGTTCATGTTTTTCCTTAACAATTTAAAGTATAATCATCTGTCAAGCATGTTAGTCTAACAAAACTTTTGCTTGGTGTGCTTAATAACACAAATACTATTTCTATTTTCACATATGTGGATACTTGTTTATTCTTTTATGTACTTTCTACCGTGTGTGAGAGCAATGGGAAAAAGAGACCTAAATATACTGCATTTTTCAGTTATGTGGTATATTAGCATAAGGTTTCTAGCAACCTTAGACAATAATAACTGTAACTCATTTCAGGATCACACCAAGTTTTCTTTTGTTTGTACTAACAGTATGGAAAAACTGAATAGACTTTTCATTGGTTACTACTGGAGAAAGTATTCTCATAAAACTAATTTTGACTTCAATATCCTAATAGAATGAAAAATAAAAGAACTTAAGAGTTTAAAATAGTTATATCAATATACATTTTCCTGAAGTTTAAGGTTGCAGTTGACAACATTGCTTGAGGTCATTGAATCCTGAGAAGCGTGAAGAATGTACCAGAAAGCTACCATTTAGGTCAAAGTCTGCACTAGCATAGCAAAAATTTCATCTCTACAATTACACTAGTCAGAACTTATGTTTTTTTTATTTATAAACACATGAGAAAATTCCCTTGGGAGAGCTGATGCTTTCACAGAGACTCTGAAGCCAAAGCATTATATTCCAATTAGAATACACTAAGTATGCATGGGATTACATCAAAAAGAAGAAAGCTATGAATTTCGATACCCTAAGTCACATCAGCCAGAAGAAGACTTCCAGTAAGTTTAGCCTTGTTCTCAGAAGCTGAAGTCAACTGTATGATGTTCCTGGAGATATGCCACACACATCTAAATCCACAGGCATTTTAAACTGCATGAAATATATATCTAGTGATTGACAGTCACCTGTCCCCAATAGAAGATGATCACGAGCCAACCTTCTATATTGGTTTTTATTTTGCAAATAACTCATTTGTCTACTTACTTAGAATATGGGGTGATGCTCTAAAAAACTTTACAGATGGAAAACTATGAGTTTACCAAACTAATACAACATCTACTATTTACCTTGCAATGTGCCTATCAAATATCTCAAGGTCCTCTTTTTAATTGATGTGGTGGCAGACATAAAAAACAACTCCTCTGCCTCAGATACTCTTTAGCTACATTTGTACAAGCCTAATTTATAAAAGGACTTTCATATAATCAAAATAGCATGGTCTTTTAATAGTTTAAACACACCAATTGTAGAAAATGACTAATTTAAATAAATTTTAATTAAAACTTTTACACATTCAGAAAATGATATGACAAACATACTTGTGCTCAATTCTCATATTAAATAAGTGCTTACAAAATATTTGAAGGTGGGTCTAAAGAGATAGCACAAGTGTTAAGAGCACTGATGGCTTTTCCACTGGATGCAAATTTGACTTTCATTACAACATTGCAATTCATAATTGTCTGTCCAGTTACAGACAGCTCCTCAGGTACTAAACACATGGTAAATGTACCATAAGACAAAAAAACCCATATACATTTTCTTAAAAAAGAAAATCTTAAAAAAAAGTCAAACATGGACATAAAAACTTGTATGTATTCTTTTCAAACCATTGGCAAGAGTACTGTTGTAATAGGAGCGGCGGGGCTGTGTCCCCAGCACCCGGCCGCCCACATGGCTAGCTCTAGCTTATGCTCTGAAATAATTACACGGAAACTGTATTCTTATAAACACCACTTGGCCCATTATATCTAGCCTTTTCTTGGCTAACTCTCGTACCTGGACTAGCCCATTTCTTATAATCTGTGTAGCCCATGAGCTGGCTTACCAGGAATGATCTTAACCTGCGTCTGCCTGGAGTGGGAGAATCATGGCGACTCCCTGACTCAGCTTCTTTCTCCCAGAATTCTGTCCTGTTTACTCTACCCACCTATGTTTTAACCTATGAGGGCAAGCAGTTTCTTTATTATAATTAACCAATGACCTTCCTCCATCAGAGTACTCTACTGAATAGAAGTGGCATATAGCTTTTACATTGACTGTTTTCATTGTGTATTGAAATTGTATGTGTCAATAAACAGGAATTGCTGTTGCACTGTAAGTCATTAAATTAGTTGTATTTCTACTATCTATCACTCTGAATTTTTCTTATTCATTCCAGCATGGAGTCTTGAATATTTTTGGTTTAGTTGAGTTGCTCTGTTATTTTTTTCTGTAAGAATATATCGCCATATAGAATAGGTCTTTGTTGTAGGCTATTTGATCACACCATATAAAGATGTGTCTCAGTCCTTTGTCACCTGCCTAAGGTACCTTCTGATTTGTTTACAAAAAACTGAATGGCCAATAGCTAACATGGAGAGGATAGGAGGGAATTACAGACAAACAAAGGAACTCTGGGAAGAAACTGAGGTGGGAAGATTTGACAGCAAGACATGGAGGAAGTCTGATGTATAATACTGTAAAGAGGTAACAAGACAAGTGGCAAAGCATAGATTAATATAAATGGGTTAACTTCAGCTTTAAGAGCTAGTTGGGAACAACCCAAGTCTAAGTTGAAATTTTCATAATTAATAAATAAGTCTGCATGTCATTAGTTGAGAGCTGATAGTCTAAAGACAGAACCACTATATTTGACAACCAATGTGGGGCACATATATACAAGCATAGGATCTGATAATAGCTTATACTCTAATTAGTGCCAGGAGAGTAGATAGAAATACCTGCTGCAGTATAGATCCTGCAGCTTTCCAGAGCTAGGGGAGGTAGATGCAGCTCCCTGAGAGTGCTCACAAGTATGAGGCTTACCTCTCACAGAAAATCAAGCAACAACCTTAGGCCAGAAACCATGGGAAAACTACTGGACCATCCTGATGGAGGGCAGAGTCAGGGGCCAGCACTATGAGCTAAACAGAGCTGCAAATGGAGCCTACAGACAAACTGTGTCCTGGCCTTTGAAGACTTGACTCATACTGCAGGCATGCAGAAAGCAAGTTCCATACTGAGAAAACCTCTGAATGGGTACAGTCTTTTGAAAATGTGCTTATATGCTAAGGAAAGAAAAGGAAATAGGTATAGAAAGTCGTAGAAAAAAATAATTTTCAAGTAATACAGTGAAATTGTTAGAGAGAGTTAAGTAATATAAAAAGGACAAAGAGCGTAAGGATGGAAAATACCACAATGCAAGGCATCTGGATCATGTATGGTGCCTTCTTAACTTTAATTAGATTGTCAAAAAAGATGCTGAATTAAACCACTCTATATATTTTAAACATGCCTTAACTTCTGAATAGAAGTCGAGAAAGACATTGCATTGGGGGAGAGGTTATACTTTTGTTTTCACAGGAAACAAAGCTATGATTTTCTTCAAAATTAATAAAAATCAGATATTACCAGGGGAGAACTTCTGAAAATTTTGGCTATAGACATAAATAACTTTTTTACTGTAGCCAAGAAAAATTACAAGATAGGTAACATATAAGATGTTCTTTCTACTTTTGGAACAGTGCTGAGACTGCATGAGACATGTTAAATCTTGTTGGTTACAGAGTCCTAATGACTTATAATGTGTCATTCTTTCATATGACATGAATAAAGATTTATATTACAGTTGTTCGTGCAGTTCAAATGGACTCATACAGTTGATAAATGTCTTTTACCTGTTCAAATATAGAGCAGAGAATTATCTTTAGTGGATTTGTGCACACCACACATTCTTTATTTGTGTTAATGCAAATATGTATGTTTAAAAAAAATCACGTTTAACAAAGGGGAGGCAAGATCACAAGTCTGAAGACAAGTAACCCAGGTAATCTAACCTCTCAGAAGGCCTTTTTTTTTTTTGCACTTTCCTCAAAAGTATACTTCTGTATTCAGAACAACTTCAAAGCTGCTAACTGAATGGGTCCATCCTTACAGACTATTCTACCCAGACTTCAGGTAAGCCCTACACTTTCCTGTCACATAGAGAATGGACAGCAAATGATAGAACTAGCCCCCACAGGACTTGACCATAATTCAAATTTTCTTAGGGTTCTCTAAAGATGCCATCATCCCCAGACAACAAGAAGTAATTTTAAGAATATGACTTCCAATATATATGCAAGTGGTGGGTTGGGTAGTTATTTGGTGGTTCCATGGTTTATGGATATTTGTTAATGCAATGTAAATTGCTTTACATTACTTGTAAGTCATTATTGGTCATGATCAGGGAGGAAACTAAACAAAGGTTAGATTAACTAATTTCTTTTTTTATTTTCCTTTTCTTTATCCTTCTTTCTTTTTTCCATTAAAAAATGGAGAGATATTAAAATGATTGGATAAACTGGAATAATATTGAATGTATTTTTAAACTAAAAAGTAACTAGTAGTCTCAAACATTTTAAAATGCTATGGATTTTTGTATATTAATACAAATTTAAGGTTATTTTTATTACAACATACTGTACAATATTGTAATAATACAGCTCCTTTAAAAATGTGATGCAAACTTCTAGTTCTCGAAAGCTACTATTACAAACTTTTTAGAATAATTAAGATAACAATCAAATTTATAGTAAGATTTTAGATGTTGATATAAATAAGCTTTACTTAGCCCCATGTATTTGAAATAGGTGGTTTTCAAGCACTTTAGAGACCTACAGAACATGGCATTTAAGATGTTTTAATAGTATAAGGCTTTTTATGACACTGAGAAGCATTGGTTCCTGGTAGCACCAACCAATCTGCTTAAGAGAAAATGATGGGCATCAAAGAACCTCCATATGGAGTTTGCTTTGATTGTAGTAAAGCTAGTCACTGAGCAAAAATCTTCCCTTGCTTCGACTTCTGACAGTGTCCAAATTGAATAAGCAGGATACAAAGGATGTCAACTACCAAACTTTGACAAGACAAAGTAGGCCAGTCCTTCAAAATTCCTTCTTCACAGAAAAGTCTATCAGATATTCTAGGCTTGTAGGCCAAAGATAGATGCCCTAATGTTGCAGAGGAACCTTGGGTGACCATCCAGATAGTCAGCTATTTCTGACATTTCTATAGATTATAATGTGACTTCCTCTTTGCTCAGGTAATATTTTATCCTTCTCAAGTCTCTGATGGTATTGAGGACTAGATGGTTATAGCTTTACCATGTTCTTTGTTACCAAATTCAAAAAGAGAAACTCACAAAAGAGATGAAAAGTTTATAAAGGTTGAAAGACACAAAAACTTAAGTTGCTAATCTAAGAAGATATTTTAAGATCTAAAAATATATTTTTAGGTTGATAATACAAATTATGATAGATCGTGATTTAGATACAAAACTTTGGACTCACCAAGATAGGAAAGATAATAAAGTGCTTTCTTCAAAGTTGTTAAATACAAATGGACTGGACATTGTGTATGTAATTCTTACCTGATAATTATTCTCATTGTACATAGTTTTACTGTTTCAGAGTTAAAACCTTTCATTTTTACTTAGAAAAGGGGAAGAAATGTTACAGGATATATGACCACACTGTGTAAAGATGTGTTTTTTGTCACCTACCTAAGGCACCTTCTGATTTATTTAACAAAGAGATGAATATGCAATAACAAGGCAGGAGAGGATAGGAAGCACTTGCAGGCAGATATAGGAACTCTGTGAAAAATCCATCTGAAATGGGAGGATATGCCAGCCAGACACAAAAAAAGTCAAACATACTGTATGGAGGAGAGATAATGAGCCACATGACTTAGCATAGATTAATATAAAGGAATAATTTTAACTCTCAGAGTTCTTTGGGAACAAGCATAAGCTAAGGTCAAGCTTTCATAATTAATGAGAAGTCCCCATGCTATTGATAGGTGACTCTCCAAAGAAAGACCTGCTATAGATCCTTCTGCTGAAAAACATTTCTTTTGAATGCTAGTTTAGTATAGTAAGTTGTTTAGCATTTACAGTGTAGTTTCTATTTATGTAAACATGTTTATATGTGAATTTCTTTCTTTTATTTATTCTTTATTAAAAAAATTTCTGCCTCCTCCCCACTCTTCTCCCCCTCTCCCCACTCCTCTTCCCCTCCCCCCACTCCATTCCCCCTCCCTCTCGGGTCTGAAGAGCAGTCCAGATTCCCTGCCCTGTGGGAAGTCCAAGATCCTCCCCCCTCCATCCAGGTCCTAATTTCTAAGGTATGTCTATTGACGTATACTATGGATAGTATAAGAGTTTTCCAAATTAACTGTGCAGTTTAAACTATTAATGCCAATATAATTTCCATTTACACAAACCCCTGTTAAATTTTGCAAGAATTGTCCATTTATGCTGTTATTTTTAGAATCAGAGTACTGAAATTTCTGGTAGGGCTTTGAATGACCTGGCACTGGATGTTTAAAGTTACTTTTAGTGAAATTACATTCTTGTATTGTTGAGATGCTGTATATAAGTGTCAGAACTGTTTGGATATTCTTCAGCTCCCTTTAATAGAACATTGGTTATTATCCATACTGCTATTGCGTATTTCCTTTCTCTCCCATTAGAGTTATAAAATCATGAGGACAAAATTTCAGTTTGAAATTGTATTATGTTTTGTGTATAGAAAATGTCCTACCTGTATTACTGGATTTTCTCTAGAATCATAATTGTCTGACTCTGTATTATCAATGAGTCCCTGTAAAAGCAATCCTAATAAATTATGTTATAATATTTTTAATTATTGTAGTAAGTTATTTCTTTTTTTTTGCAATAATAGAATATCAAGTTGCATGGAGTGGCATTACTTATGTACATTTGTTTCTTCTCTTTTAAGGTGATACACATCTAGTAAATTATTACTTAATTTCTTTTTCATTGTTATCTAGTTACTTTTAAATGAAGGTTTTTTTAAATTCCCTATTAAATTAAACCTTTTAATATTCTTATTGTGTTCAGAATCTTAAAACTATTATTGCTTTCTCCAACTAACTAAGGGTTTAATTCATTGTTAATACATGTTATATTTCAGATAATGAGTTTTGAATGTTATTAAATAGTATTTTTCTCCATCAAATTATTTTTATCCATTTTCTGTGAAAAGAATTTAATTATATTACATGACTTACTAAGTTTTTCTTAACATTTGTAAATTCTAGAATAATGTCCATGCATTATATATTTATTCTTAAAATAAAGTACAAATTTAGCTTGCAAATAATTTATTTAGATATTTGTTCTTTATGCACATGTATGTCCTATGGAATTCAGTTTAACTATATGCAGTTTTGAAGACTTTCTAACCTCAAACAATGAATTAGATTATTTGCTCTTTGTTTTATTCTGTTGCCATTTGTATCTATAAATAGTATATGCTCTGAAAATTTGTAAAAATAATATGGCTGGTTCTTAGCTCTGTTATTTATTTTCTAATTACTGCTTATTTTCCTTCCCCTTTGTTTTGTCTGATTCTACTGGAACATTCATGATATGTTGAGCTCCCAGATACAGATAATTTTATAACAGTTTATTTATTCTACCTATGACTTAAGGTCTTGCTAATTACATCATCCTGATCTGGGAGTGTTGTGTAGTTCCCACAAATGGGCAAGTTAGAACCATGCTACCCCACCCTCTCAAGGTCTAGGATGAGAAGTATATGACACCAAACTTCTCCTTAGTATTTTTTCCTTTCACTGTAAATTCTTTTATTATTTTTAAATTTTTTTCATTTTATGTAAACATTCATTTTTGGAAACATCTTGCATTCTTTCATCAAGGAAACATATTTTATACCTATTATTAAAAATCATTTTGAGATATTCTACTCTATGGTGTATTTTCTTTAATTCGAGGAGATTGTTACTATAAAATTAATGCTAATGCCTAGTATACATGTCAAAAACATTATTAAAATGGCTAAAATATCTAAAAAATTGTTTTTTCTTTCATTTCTTTCTTCTTTCCTTTTAGTTCTTTGTGTAACAATAAGCATAATTTTTTTTTAGAAAGAAAACATTTATTCTGGCTGTTTTATAACTGACAAACCATAGAGTGTACAGTGAGATAGACTTGGCCTTTTCCCTAGAGAACAGCATAGACATTGCTATGCAACCATTTTCAAAGAGCCACTTTTGAGCTTGTAACTGTCTTACTGACTTTTCTAGACCATGGTTTGGTGACGGTCAGAAGATTCCTTGTGATCTATACTGTAAACTGACCACATTTGACTTTCAATAGTCTACACAGGGGAGTACTTGCCTGAACATATGTTCATGAATATAGCAATATTAATCTAAAAGGCACTGCTGATATTTGAAAAAGTTTCACATTTTATTTAACAACAAATATAAATAAAATATCACTATCTATAGATCTGTGCTATAAGTAAAGCTACACAATGAACTAATACAACTAATTTCCTATTGGCAAGATGCTTCACTATTATTAATCATTGCCTATCAATAAGAGCTTGTAATTTTAATTGAAATAAATATTTCTTAATGCCCAGTCCATGTAGGAGGAAAATATAATAAATAACTAAAACATAATGAAATACATATGGAGCATATGGACTGCATGGCTTCTGCAAAAAAGTTTTCTGTAATATAATAAATGACTGAAAAATAGTAAAATCTCTAAAAAACATATGGACTCCAAAGTCTCTGCAGCAGAATCTATTGTAATATAATAACATATAATAAATGATTGACAGTTGAATATATATGAAGCATATGGACTGTGTAGTCTCTGTAGCAGAGAATTTGCAATCCAATAAAAATGTAATAAATGATTGAAAGACTGTGAAATATATAAGAGACATATGGACTATGTATTCTCTGAGGGAGAGTCTTTTTCAATATACTGAAATAAATAATTGACAGGTAGTGAGATATAGAAGAAACATATATATGGGGTGGACTGTATCCTCAACAGACCCTAATTTAGCTTTGCCACTCTCTTTTTGAGGTTGTAGGCTCTTGGACAGTACAAATACACTAGCGAGAATATTTTCATAGTCTGAATAACCTGGCTTTATTCTATCTTTTTCGTTTTCCAACCTTCCCAGGCCAACTCATAGGTGTGTCACAATGGTAACTTAGCAGTGATGTGATTATATACCACCTCACAGTGCTAACACACCATAGTAAATTTTAGAATCTATTTCTGAGTTGGTGCATTGATATTTTAAGAGGGAAAAACTTTTATATTTTCTATTTCACTGAGTGTCAATTCAAAAATGTTGCTTTTGTAAGTAATACATGGTATTGATTGAAAATATGGAAAATAAGAGATATCCAAGAAAAATTGTAACCCCATACCAACAAGATTTAACCACTAATAGGGGGCTTATGTTCATTAAGAATAATAACCTTGAAGACACTATATAAATGAAAGGAAATATTATTTTATTTAACAAGTGCTTAATAAACTCAAATTCTAGTTCAGGAACTGTTGCAGTTATTGTTGACATAGCGATAAAATAATAAAACATACCCTAATTACCCACATAAATTTTCTTTATAATAAGACAAACAGGACTGAGCTCCCAAGGTCCAAATGAGGAGCAGAAGGACAGAGAACATGAGCAAGGAAGTCAGGACCGCGAGGGGTGCACCCACCCGCTAGTGGAACTGATCTAATGGGAACTCACCAAGGTGATCTGGACTGGGACTGATGGAGCATGTGATCAAACCTGACTCTGAACGTTGCTGACAATGAGTGCTGACTGAGAAGCCAAGGACAATGGCACTGGGTTTGTTTTTTGCTTTTTTTTTAAATTTTTTATTGAGAAAAAGAAAAAAAAAGTTTCTGCCTCCTCCCAGCCTCCCATTTCCCTCCCCCTCCTCCCACCCTTCTCCCCCTCCCCCCACTCCTCTTCCCCTCCCTCTCCA
>NW_004949098.1:10013972-10021467 GCF_000317375.1 Microtus ochrogaster
GGGGAGTGGGGGGAGGGGGAAGGAAAAGGGAGGCGGGGAGGAGGCAGAAATTTTTAATAAAAAAAAACCCATAATTCTAAAGACAGCACATGGGATGTTTTAAGTCAACCTCCAATTTATCTAAGCATCTTAACTTATCCATGGTATACAGGGATGTGTTTACTATAATATCTACCAATTCAAAGGCATCCTTTTCCGACAGACATTTCCACAATTTGCATTCATCACCATTTTCTCAATCTGTCAGCCTGAGTTTGTTGTCTCTCTGGAACTTTGATCTTTCTTAGGTGGCTAGTGATCTTAAGAATAATTCTGTCACTTGAATTTTCTACCATAATTAAATCTAATATTCTTCTTCCAAGAATTTGTCAAATCTCTAACCTACTGAGGTTCTCATTTCCCATTTTTAGCATAATTAGAAATATATTATCTTTCACCTCTGTTATTTTCCTGTCAGATAAATTTGGGGAAGAAAAGAAATAAAACATGTACAAATTTTGCATCTTATAGATAATCCATATAATGTTTGAGGCAAATCAACTGATGAGCTATTAAATGCTTATAAATGCCTCTTGTATCAAGAATCAGTATGTAGGTTATGATTCACCAGCTTCAAGTTTCTCTTTTCCTCATGAGCAGTGAAATTTACATGATTGTACTCTAAAATATAAAAGCATAAATTCAAGTTTAAAAATAGATAGGAAATTGTCCAATACTCTTTATAGAGTAAATCATTCAGCCTTTCTCATGCTAACTGAATCATCACATTTTAAACATAATCCAGTCTATTTCAGAACTTTTTACAACATTTACATTTTGACTTTTATTACATTGATTCAATTATTGCAGATTTATAATGTATATGCCATGGTTGAGACGTCTTGAGTTATCTTTCTCATAGGTATCTTTCCTACAGTGCTCACATTTACTTCCACTGTGAGTATTCACAGTAAGTTGCTACAGGAGTCAGTGCTAATGTACCAACACCTGACACCAGCCCAAATTCTCTGCCCACCATTCTCTGTTGGTGACTTGGTCACTATTAATTCTTTCTCTCTGGAGTGGTATGCACTCATTCTAGAAATGCATTATCTGCCAAATTCATCTGTTTCTTCACAGACTCTGAAAGAATACACACAGAAAATGAAAGTTCATTTTCAAAGTATCTTTTGTTAAATGAGATTTCAACCCTTCTTTAAAAGAAAATATCAAATGTGTATACATTTTGCATATGAAAAATGCTGCATACAATGTTTGAGATAAATAAGTGATAAGTTTATTAAATGCTTATGAATATCTCTTGTAACATACTATCAGAAGTTATGAATCTACCAATTAGAGTCATCGTATTATGAGTAAGCAAAGGGCACTAGAGATCATTGAACAGAAAATATACTTCAACCAGTGACTGTAATTGACAGCTCCTATGAGGCAGATCATCTAGAAGTCTCTGGAACTTTTCTATATTGTGCAAACAGAATTTTTAAGAATTAAAAACTTAATAATGAATTTTGGGCAAAAACAACTTTCAACTGAGAAGAATGAGAGCTCAATATTCAAACTGGGGATATTTTATCATCATTCGGGGAAAAAATAATGCAGTCCTAAATGATATAAGTTTATTTCCACACATGTTCAGGTTCTAAAAGAAATACTTGCCATCTACAGAAGTAGTTGATTTTTATTAACTCTAAAGCTCAGAACTCTTGAGGTCAAATATTTGGACAATCTAACCCTAGCCTCAGTTGAAAGTTAATTCTCTATATACTGAATTCTATCAGATCTAAGAGCTTAACATCCAAAAGCTAGGCAAAGGAAGGATAGATAGGGCTGGAAGGCAAAAAGAATAAATAGGAGGATTCTAGGAGTAACAAGAGAAAAGAAGGAGAAGAGAACCGAGGAAAAAGGGAAACACCCAGGGCAAGATCGCAGGCAGTCCAGTCAGCTAGACATGAGAAACAGTGAAAGTAAGATATATAGAATGAAAGAAATGTATAAAGCCGCAAGGCAAAAAGTAGATAAACATGTTAATTTAAGATCAAAGAACTAGCCAGAAACAAACCTAAGCTAGACAAAGAATTCATAACTAATAGTAAGTCTCCATGTCATGATTTGGGAGCTGGGGTGGCCCAAAAGAAAAAGCCTGGTACAGTGGTTCCCACTTTAGCATTTATTAATTTTGTTTTCTGCATTTACCTAAATATTTTGATTTATCCTTTGGAAATTTCATATATATACAAAGGATATCTTAATTGTATATACCCTGATAACTTTTCTTCATTTCATCTCTATCCAGAACATATGCCTTAGTGTTCTTTTTAAATTTATAATTCATGGAATCCAGTTCATTATGTCCATGTGTGCTTGGTGCAAACTCCATCCACTGCCTCATGGACAATGTACCATTGACCACAACCCCAAGTAAAAGTGACTCTCTAAACTCCACTCACAAATATCAATAGCTCTGTGTCTAGGGTTGGATCTTGGTAGTCCTTCCCTACTGATATTGGGTTGTTTATTGTTTTTGTAAATTTGATCTCACTATGTAGCTCTGGCATCCATGGAACTTGCTATGTAGACAAAACTTGACTTGAACTCATAGAATTCAGTGAGATCTGTCTGTCTTGGCAAACTGAGTGTTGAGATTAAAGGTTTCAACCAACACAACCAGTTCCATGATGGAATTTTAACTAGCTTGATCATGAGTAAGTATTGTGCATACGACCACTATTTCAGTGAGTTCATACATAAGACAGCTTTGCCACACCCAGAGGACAACATTTCATAAGACTCCTTCCTATTCTCCAGGTCTCCAAAACTTTCTATACTTCATTAATATTTGTCTCTAGAACCTGACTTCAACTTGTTCATTAGAATAGAATTTAGTTTTGTTCACAAGTGCACATTTAGTTAATTCCCAGAAAAAACACACAGTCCCATTTATGCCACAGGGCACATACGTGAGTTTCCCATTCCCTGCCTCCTATGACCATTTTTCCTCTCCCTTCTCACTGGGTGCATTTCCTCCTCCCAGAACTAGAAATCTGCTTGCTAATCCTTGAACCCATGAAGCACAGTTGGGCCACAGTCATTTCTGTTGGTTCCTCCCGTGGCTCACCCAAAATATTTCACGTATTATACCCAAATTGCTTGCTCCTTCAGCCTCAGAAATTTATTCATTTGTTGCCTCTACAGCGACACTTTTCAGTTGACCCCTAACCTTAAAACAGCAACCCACTAAACTTCCTGTCTCCTTCGAATACTTTTGCCCCCATAATGTTTTTACTTCATTTATTGCTGAGTATGTTTAACAAATTATGACTATTTCTCATTATATTTTATTCCCAAGGACACCAGAACATTTTATCTACATACTGTAACCCCCATAAAGACCTAAAAGTTCCCGTGATGATGAATATGTTAAATATTGAGGTGGTTATTTAAGATTCTGCTGTCTGACTGAGGAGTTTAGCTAAATTCCACATGTTCTTCATCATTTTAATAGATCTGGAATTAATTCCTCAATAATAGAAAGAGCAAGGGGCAGTAAAATGGCTAAACAGGTAAAGGTACCTGCCTCCAAGATTGACACTGTGTTTAATCCTTAGGACCCACAAGTTATAAGAAGAGAACTTACTCTTCGAAGCAGATGTACACACACACACACACACACACACACACACACACACACACGATCTAATAATTTTATAAATAAAGGATTTATGTATGTGAATGTATGAGAGGCAGTTTATTGCAGTGAATAGAAAACAGAGACAAAATGTCTGACCGACAACAACAGCAGGGTTTCCCTGTCACACTCCCTCGGCAAGGACACTGACATCTCCCATTACCATTCACACATTATCATTTTTTAGAACTCAAACTGCTAAATGCCAAAAGATTAACTGTGTTTGCAGTGATCATTACCATGACCTGTTTTCATTTATATCTCTTCTCAGTGGGGTTTTAGGTAACATAGAAAAGACACCAGTGTAGACACCAGTGTCAAGTGATCATTACCATGACCTGTTTTCATTTATATCTCTTCTCAGTGGGGTTTTAGGTAACATAGAAAAGACACCAGTGTAGACACCAGTGTCAAGTGATATTCTTATTCTTCTAAGTCTCCCAAGCATGCAGTGACTAGCTTAGTGAGCAAGGTGGGTCTGACTGCTATCTAGATTAACCGAGTTGCTGGCTTATCCCCAAAAGATTAAGAAGCCATTGACATTGAAAAATATCTTCCTTTTTATTATTGTTTGCTAAACAATATTACTTTTATAGTAAAAATTCTATATAATGACACAAACTAGAGTTATTTATTTGAAAACAACGAACCCTAATAGAAATGATGTGTCTACCATATTGCCTGTTGGCCAGTTTGTGAGGCCAACAATATTGATGATTGAAATCGGAGGAACCAGGAAACTATGGGCAGTGCTGCCCCTGGACAGGTGCTCTTGGCTTATTTGATGTAGTAAACTGATCAAGGCATGGAGAGCCAACCAGGAAATATTCTTCCTTATCCTCTCTGCTTCAGTTGGTGCCTACAGGTTCCTGCTGGAGCTCCAATTCTGATTTTCTTCCATGATAGACTGTGATGAAGTTCACCATGTGCCAAATTAACCTTTTCCTCCCCAGGTTGCTTTTGGTCACGTTATTTTGTCACAGTAATGGCAAACAAGCTAGCAAACATGTCAATGAAAAGATACTAGCTTTGTGAGACTCAGCTACTCCTTAGCTCTCACTAGCATTCAGTATTTTGTGAAATGAATCTTTCACTTATAAAATGGAAAATGTAAATTAATGAAAACCATCTAGCATCTGTAGTCATCTTATAGGATATTTTAGAACATATTATCAATGTAAACTTGAACAGAGAAAGCAAAAGATGTTTCCAAAAATAGCATATAGCATGCCAAAATGAAAGTCAGAGGTCAGACTACAGTTGTGAGATATTATCAGTCGTGAGTTGAGGCGGGCTTCTCAACCAGTGAGGAAGAACGACCGCCACACGAGGATTTTTCTCAGATCACGCTTTAATGGAGTGCCCTTGGGTGAGAGAGAACATGAAGCAAAGGGGGCCGAGAATCCTAAGGCAGCTGCTTATATCGGGAATTGGCACACCGGCCACCCTGTGATTGGCTACCACCAACAACTGACACCAAACTGCATCGGGATAGGCCGAAGGACCCTTATCCACCGCACATGCGGGAAGCAGGGGACACACAGCTCTCAAAGGCTTAGCCAAATATGGAGTTGTTTATTTCCAACAAGACAGGATGTCGGCACCATCTTGTAATGGTGATCTTGTCCGGCTCCCTGCAGTGAGTGTTTGACCTTACACTGTTAACAGAACGAAGACTGTCGTATGATTGAGTTGAAGTGATTATGCCAATAGATAACACTGTAATGAAAGCGAGAAAAAGAAAAGACTACAGCCCCTGGGGTCTACAAAAATGGATACCAATGGGGTGTAGCATCAAAGAAAGTAATGAATAAGTCTGTCTTGGTTGCAGGAAGAAGTGATCCAATTCCATTTAGTTTACAAAATTCAGAGAACTATACATCAAAAGTATTTTTTTGTATTGTGTGAATTTAAGCAAACAAAGAAAGCAAAGAAAATGAATCATTGAAATTTTCCATTTGCTCTGATGAAAGAACAAGAACAACTTGGAAACAAAACAATGCTTTTATGAATAAATCAGGCCTCTCAGAACATAACCCAAAATATTATGTTCTTTCCTTTTTCATATCTAGTGATGGACTTTGTGCACAGCATGAGTTCCAAGAATGATACTTTAATTAACTTTTAACCCTTATTTTATATCTGAGTTTTTGAAGACTTAAAGATCCATACTTTGTCAAGGGCAGTTATTTGCAAGGAAATGAAAAATAGTGTCATGGGAACATGATGAATGGTTGTTCTTGTACAGTCTTAAATAGTCACAAATAGATTATATTCCACCCTGTAGTCAGTGCTCACATGGAACCATGTGTGAGTTAATGCTACGTTGTGCTAATTTGTATTTATGCCTTCTACAGCTATTTCTATCCTACGCTGTTGCAGCAATAGCATTTAAAGTGTTTCCCACTGAAAAGAATAGCATGTAAATGCCAGTTGCCCCATTCCTATAAACTGACAACTTCCTTGACTTTCAATCAATTTCCAAATGGAAACCTTTGAAACTCCAATTAGAACTAGAAATTATGCCACAGTGATCTCAATTATGAAAGGTAAAACTTTAATCAGACTTTGAAACTAACTAGAAAATGAGGCCCAATGAACTCAGAAAGATGGAGATCTATCACTACCTAATTGTTTCTAACTGTGGTTGCAAATTTGAGGTGAGAAAAAAAGAACCCTCATTGGTCTTTTTGTCCTTGGTTGGTTCTGGACCTCTTCTCTTCCTGTACTCCTATCCTAAGCCTCCCTTTGTCAGGGAGACAGTCAGTGCAAGAAACTTATGCCTCACCTCCAAGTTGGCCCTGCTCTATGCTGCAGAGTGATAAGCATTCAGACCACCTGTCTGTTCTCTTTCCTTGCCAAGAGAAATCAATATTTAGATAGATATCCAGCCAACTGAACCAAAAACTATGTTTCCAATCTCCGTTTCTAATTATGGACATAGAACTAACTTAGGAGAACAGAATGCAACTTAATTTCCTCTGGGAAGTGTTTCAAGTGAGAAAGCCACATATTTGCTTGCTCGTCTTTTTTTGGATGGTGGGAGAGGAAGAAAATGACTGACAAAAATATGAAGAGGCAGCAGAGATTGCAAGGGAAGCTCTGAGGTCTCCAAAGATTGTTCAGTGCCTAAGTGTGCTTGTCATTCTTCTAGAGGACCCAGAGCCTTATGCCATGCCACAATCACCTGTGACTATAGCTCCAGGGGATCCAATACCCTCTTATGGCATCCATGAGCAACCACATATATGAGGGAGGAATGATCACATGTACACAATCATGCACACACTTAAGCCATATACATTCATACATAGAAATAAGCATATTTTTTTCAAAAATTAGTTTTATTCTATATAATGTAATTTAGTAAATGTAGCTTTTTTGCATTAACCTTTGTGTCAACTACTCAAGCCTGTCCTATAATGTGTGTGCCAGAATAGAGAGGAAGTGAATGAACACAAACAGCTGGTCACCCAGGAGACTTCATATACACCCACAGAAAATCATGGGAAAAAAGTAGATTGTTAATATCAAATGGAAGAAGCCTGGATTGAAACAAAAAGAAAATGTCCTGTAATTTCCAATTTACGTTAACATTATTATGAAGGAAATGCAGATTTATCTATCAAGGCACATTTTCAAATATTTCTAACATATTATCCAAAGTGCATCATAAGTCCCGACTTCCTTGCTCATCCTCTCCCTCCTTCTGTTCCTCATTGGTACTTTGGGAGCTCAGTCCAGTGTTCCAGTGTGGGTCTCTGTCTCTATCTCCATCCATCACCAGATGAAGGTTCTATGGTGATA
>NW_004949098.1:10025820-10045313 GCF_000317375.1 Microtus ochrogaster
GTCTAAGAAATCCAAGCAAATAAATCTATACTATAAATATACAGTAATAAATGAAATGTTAAATGCGTTATGAAAACAAAAAAAAAAACAAAAAAGTGCATCATAAGGATGAAAATTATCCATCACTGTTCAAAACACATTAGTAATTCCCCAAATAGTAAAATATAGAATTAGACAGAAACTTCATTCCTGGATACATACTTCCAAAGACCTGAAAACTGGCACTAACTCAAATATTGTAAGACAACACGTACATTGATGCAAATCAATGGGTAAATATAGAAAAGAGGTTCAATATACATATTGCATAATGAATGCTATTTAGTAGTAAAAGAAATAAGTATTGATTAATTTTATAGTATGTATTGATTGCATAAAAATATATAAAAATACAATAATTTAGACTCTGTAGGTCACAACTCATATATGAATTAACCAGATAATTGTCTCAGTGTGTGGGTGTACCCCTCGCGGTTCTGAGTTCCTTGCTCGTGCTCTCTCTCCTTCTGCTCCTGATTTGGACCTTGAGATTTCAGTCTGGTGCTTCAATGTGGGTCTCTGTCTCTGTCTCCTTTCATCACCTGATGAAGGTTAATATTCAGGAGGGTGCCTATATGCTTTTCTTTGGGTTCACCTTCTTATTTAGCTTCTCTAGGATCACGAATTATAGGCTCAATGTCCTTTATTTATGGCTAGAAACCAAATATGAGTGAGAACATCCCATGTTCCTCTTTTTGGGTCTGGCTTACCTCACTCAGGATAGTGTTTTCTATTTCCGTCCATTTGTATGCAAAATTCAAGAAGTCATTGTTTTTTAGTGCTGAGTAGTACTCTAATATGTATATCGGGAACTCACCAAGGCCAGCTGGCCTGGGTCTGAAAAAGCATGGGATAAAACCGGACTCGCTGAACATAGCAGACAATGAGGACTACTGAGAACTCAAGAACAATGCCAATGGGTTTTTGATGCTACTGCACGTACTGGCTTTGTGGGAGCCTAGGCAGTTTGGATGCTCACCTTACTAGACCTGGATAGAGGTGGGTGATCCTTGGACTTCCCACAGGGCTCTTTGGGCTGACGAGGGAGGGGGACTTGATTGGGGGAGGGGGAGGGGAATGGGAGGTGTTGGCGGGGAGGAGGCAGAAATCTTTAATAAATAAATTTAAAAAACATTAAAAAAAAGAAGAGCGAAAGAAAGTTAATTTTATTTTTATTTTGTATGCATGGGTTTTTGCCTGCATGTGTGTTTCTATATCACTTATGCGCCTGATGCTCACAGAGCCCAGAAGAGGGCACTATAAATACCCTATGTCAATTACAAAAAAAATTAAAATAAAATAAAATTTGTTACTTTTTCCTTTTTTATTTTATTGGAAATAGATTCTTCCATCAAAAAAAGACACCCTAACCACAATCAATTTCTACCAATGAAAAACTAATGCCAAAATGTGGAAATGACTGTAATGTGATCTCCTCTCTCTTCATGACTTGTATTTGACATCTGCTCTGATGAAGTATCTGACAAGAAACAACTTAAAGGGGAAAGTATTTGTATGAAACAGAAGGATTTGGGGTAACACAGCAAGGAAGTTGGTCACATAGACTCTATATTCAAAAAGCAAGCCTTAAAAAGCAATGGATAGGACTATAAGACCACAAGACATGCTCCCAGGGACTTACTTCCTAATACTAAGACTTTGCCTCTAGACATAGCAACAACCTTGCCAAGTGTCCAAGCACATGAACCCATGTGGACATTTCACCTTCAAACCACAGCAGTATCCGTTACTTTAGTTTGCTTAGTTTTTGAGGCTTTCTCATGTAGCCATCATTAGTACATGTTGCTTGCTATCTGAAGATTCTTATGCACAACCTGTTTTCGAAATGTGGCTTCTTTCCTAGTCAGCTTGACTCTATGATAATACTTACACCCCACATGTAGAGGGATGGAAGGAAGATGTCAACTTCAGGTGCTGCTCTCAGGCATTCTCTACTTTTTTTTCTATACACAAATCCTTTTATTGTTTTTGCAATGGAGGCCCCACTGTAACAATGAGCGGCCTGCTCGCCGGTGTTTCTGTCCCTCCCGATAACCCACAGCCATAAAGCCCCAAAATAAAATCACAGAAATCTCCATAAGTTATAAAACTGATTGTCCCATTAGCTTAGGCTTCCTGTTAACTTTTTTTAAAATATTTTTTATGGTTTATTTAATTTTATTTTATGTGCATTGGTGTGAAGGTGTCAGATCCCATGCAACTGGATCTTCAGACAGTTGTGAGCTGCCATGTGGATGCTGGGAATTGAACCCGAGTCCTCTGGAAAAGCACTCAGTGCTCTTAACCACTGAGCCATCTCTCCAGCCCCTCCTGTTAACTTTTGTAGCTTATATTGACCCATTATTGTTATACATGTTAGCCACGTGGCTCAGTTCCTTTTTCAGTCTGGCAGATTGCATGCTGTTTGTTCAGTTGTCTGGGCAGGAGTGGGAGAAATGAGCAAATAATTAACTCTTGGGAACATTATGCTGTGTATAGTAAATTGGCAGCATAAAATGAATACAATTCGATGACAATTTCCAAAAATTTATGACAGAAAAGATGATTACAAAGCTACATTCATAGTGGAAACACTCAGAGTGAACAATGGGGTTATGAAAAAATAATTATGAAAAATAATATAATAACTGATTCATGTCACAAGGATTATATCACAAGATATAGATTCTGCCCTATCTACCTGCCCAATACCATGAACACCTGAGAAACTGTGGTAGCTCCTTTTGTCCCCTAGAACTAAACATCACTGAATCATATCATTGTGGCTGGTGAGAGCAGAAAGTTAGAAGCATTCTCATCATGTATTGCCAAAAGACAATCAATATCACCATAGTTCTACCACCTTTTAAAATATCTGAAACATTTATAAGGATGAGGAACAGATATACTCTAGTAACATTGATGAATCTCTACTAAAATACAAACTTTCCGGACTAAGGCCCTGCCTACTGGGCTGGAAGGGTAGAACAGAAAGTTCTGTTATATGTGAGTAATTTGATCTCTGATCAACCAGTATTGGAGCTGATAATATTCTGAGGCCCGGCAGGGTGGTATTAGCCATTGAGGGACTCTGGGAAGGATTAGCAAGCAGGAATAATAATGTGGGCTAGCTTACAGGTGGTTCTTTTCATGATTCTTCGCTGCTTCTCTTGTAATGACTTGTAAGAAATACCACAAGCTATGCCATGGTGAGTGTAGGGTGTTCAGAGAAGGTCTGTTGAACTGTCATTTCTTCTGGGATTTGGATGGACCATGAGCCAGGTTATGGTTCTGTTGGTCTGTGTAGTTACCTGGCCAGTGGTCTTTGTCCTCTGAGCCTCCATGAGTATGGATTTTCTGGGAAGAGGGAGACTCTGCATCTCTAGTATGGTAGAATATTATGCTTGTAATATCTACACATAGTCTACACACAGGGGCATGCTTTTGGTGTGCAGTGTGAAGATAGATTGGAAAACTGATGATATGGTTTCTAGAATTTCTGAATATTGCATTCCACTTTCAAGTTTGGGAATTGGGATTTTAAAATTTCAAAGCAAGCAATATTTTTAATGGAAACAAAATATTTTCTAAATGCTAATAAAATATTTCAAACTCAGTTGTACAATCACAACACATCCTGACATCGTTAGCTGTGACTTGGATAATTGTCACCTAAAGAACACACATTGAGAAATAGTAGAATGTTTAAAGGAGAGTTTTAGTAGAAAGAAGTCCTACCGTGGGTGACAGCACTGAAGGGAATATTGACACCCAGGTCCCAGTTCTTTCCAGCCACTATGAGGGGAGCCATATCTTCCACCATGAGGTTCTGCCTCACCACAGACCCAAAGGTAATGAGGACAATTCTCTGGGGACGTTTGCCAATGGGCCTGGAGAAGCTGGCAGGAGACACCTACAACAGGCTAGTCGGCAGGAGACAACTATGGCAGGCTAATCTTCACCCTGACGCATCTCACTATGTCATATCTGTAACCAAACTCCCCCTCCCATTTGTACTATAAGCAGTTCGTGGTAAATTTTGTCGTAAGGGGACAAATTTCTGCCTATAGGATGATTGAGAAAACTCCATTAAGCTAGTTTACTACAACTAATCAAAATATATATCAGCTATGAGAGCTAGCAAGGGGACAGCAAAAGTTTAAATCTAGTCTTTAACCAGAGTCGGGCCTCAGACTTTAGAGTGATATCTGCTAAGCTCATGCATGTCAAGAATGGGCAACAGATCTGCTTTTAGACTACACCACTTTGGGTTTCTGATTTTCCTCATCCAACTTTTCCTGCAGCACAATGAGATACCTAAAACCTCGACATACACAAACCTTTCTTGGTTTTGAGGTGACGATGGCAGCTATTTTGGCACAGATATTTCCAATGGTATATTATTCAGTTGGGAGCATGTGCAATAAGACCAGAGGTCTAACCTACTTTACATCTCTGATCTCAGGAAAACTACTTATAGCACATGGTCCTAAGATGTAAATATTAAAATTACAGATTCAAAATTAAAACAACGCAGCCCAACATAGTCATTAGTATATATGACCTTGAAGCATTTAATGTGTGTAAACTTACCACATCTTCATTATCATTGCCAACATTGAAGGCATCTTCCTTGTTACTGTTCTCCTTTTGGAATTCTCTGATGCTGGTCTAGAGGGATGGCTTAGGAAGTAAAGTGTCTGTGTGAATATATGAGGATCTAAGTTTGGACCCCCAGAATCTACATGAAAGATAGGCATGATGATGCCTGCCTGCAAGACAGGAATATGATTGAAGCTCCTTGATCTGCCAATCTAGCTGAAAGGATGAACTGTGCAGTCACTGAGAGATTTGGTCTCAAAGACCAAAAAATGTAGAGAGTGACTGAGGAAAGACCCCTGATACCTTTCTTCAGCCTAAACACACACACACACACACACACACACACACACACACGCACACATACACAAATATTATCTGACATTGATCTACTTTCTGTAAGTGGATTTAAATGGTATGTTTGATGCCTCTGCTCGGCTAAAGCAATTTGCATCATGGCTGGGTTTGGAGCTGGCACATTCTGATGAGGGGCTGAGAGTATGTCAAAATCAGTGCCAGAAGGTGATTTCAGCAATCAACAACTACAGAGCAAGGAGCGAAAAGAACCTGGTGTGAGAAGATTACTCAAAAACCCAAAACGGCTTTATTGCTTAACTTCTTCTGTGCAAGGAAAGACCCTGGGGTAAAAGCTTATAAATATTTCTAAATGAGACCCAAACTACCTGATGAGAGCCAAGTCTTCTGTTTTCCAAAAGTAAAGCAACACAATTCGATGTTTGGACATCTTGCCTCCTACACTCCGAGACTATACTGGTCATGGTGGAGGTCCCCAAATTTAGATAACCGAAGTGGTCTCACAGTGAGTGAGGAATGAGTTGTCATGTGCTCTAAGTATAACTGTACATTTGATTTTGGAAAGTTAACAAGAGATAATGTAAAATGTCTCAGTGCACTGATTCCATGTGCAATAATATTTTGAGGCACACAGCCCATGTACACATGTTGATGTAAATGCATGTGTGTATACATAAACATATAGAGAAAATTATGTGAATGATATATAAATAGATAAATAATATAGCCACATAAAATTTAAAGTTGCCTGTGGCCTAGAGTTGCATTCCTCTTCTTCAGCACCTTTATAGAGAAAATATGGTATGTGGTATTTGAACTTGCTCTTACCATGTGATAAGCAAACACAGCCACTTAATGAGAAGACAAAGCTCACATTAGCTCCAGAAAAGAATAAACTCTTTTCCTTCTTATTAGATTATATAGTCAACAGAGTGTATTTTAATATGATAAACAGCACAATGAAAAAATGAACAGACTAAAGACAGAAGAGGAAAAGATGATAGAGAGAAATAGGGACACTCCATGAAACAGAAATAAAAGATTATAAAAATTAAAAGGGAGGGTTATATATGTCATCATTGATTTGGCACCGAGTGTAGAGGTCAGCCACACTCTAAGGAATTCATAAATTTCCTCATATCCAACTGAGCCTCGTGGCAAAGACCTGTAACCCCACCCACTCATGAGGCAGAGGCAGGAAGATATCATGACTGACTATAGAGTAACTTCAAAACTTCCCTGGAGAAGAGAGTAAAACCCTGTCTCAAACTAAAACTGAAAATGTGGCTCTGTGGTAGAGTGCCTGCTGATATGTACAGGGTCCTGAGTTCAATTCTTAGTACAAAGGTTCAAATTTAAACCTACAAATACTTCAAATTCTGTTAATCAAGCAATAGAACATGACTTATGGTTGAATTATTCAACTTATAAGGGAGTATCCTGTGCCAATGGATGGAACCTGGGATCTCAAGGACAAGCAGATCAAGGTTGCTACACTTAATAGCACTGAGATTTGGATTCATGTTTATACTTATCACTGATTTGTTTAGTTCTCTCTAGAAACAAAATTTAGTCTCATGTCTTAGTTTTCTGTTAGTTTCTGTGACAAAATAGCCTTCAAAAGCACTTTGGAGAGACAGGGCTTATTTCAGCTCAGAGATCCAGATTACAAACCATTCCACTGGGGAAATCACAGCATCAGTGGGAATTTAAGGGAGTTGGTCACTCCATATCCATAATCATGAACAAAAAAAATAATGCATGAATGCTTGTACTCAGCTCAATCTCTGTGCTCTATTTCAGAATTCGAATCCCTTGCTTGGGGAATGGTGCCATCCACAGTAGGCAGATCTTCCCATATTAATTTATGTAATCATGATAATCTATCACAGGGCCAATTTAATCTAGACGATCCCTTTTTTGACTTCATTCCCATGTGATTACAGATTGTCTCAAGGTGACAGATAAAGCTAACAGCCATATCCTTCCTACCTTCATTATGAGTAATTTCAGTCAGGCAACAGTACCCATCTGAAGAAGTTCTATCAGGTAAGAAGAATACATACCCTTTAAGAAACTACAGAATCTAATTAAGGGTTTTTGGTTTCGGTTTTGTTTTGGAATTCCTAAATAGCATATGGAACTGGGTCCACAGAATAATAGATCAGGCAAAGTGACATATAAATATAATTGTCAATATGAGAACACTGTGCCATGGCATGTGCATCTTAAGAGCTGGAAAAATATGCCACTGAATTAGCTCCTGAGAGCTCCACTCAGTGACACATCAACCCAGGACTGTTGTGACAGAGAATGGAGAAGGAGGCCAAAAGGCTCAATGAAGTGACATGCCTACATGGCATTAAAACAGAAACAGAGAAAAGGAACCAAGAGGAGGCTTCAAAGAGAGCACACATTTTTCTAAGGTTGCGAGAAGGATGCACTGCAGAAGGATACCACCATGCCTAAGAATCTCAGAAGCTAATCCCAGCAAGAAAGACTGTTATCACAAGATGTGGCTACCAATATGATTTCCATAGCTCATTAAAGGCTCTGGAAATCAAGAGATTTCTATGATAATAGGAGCCAGATGTTAGTCTTGATCATCACTGTGAAATCTCTGGCAATTAAGGAAATTGCGTTTTGAAAAAAGTTCAAATGTGGCTCAAAGTGGCTATTGATTTCTTCAGCCTTAAACTGCCTAATGAACACCAAAAAATTGAACTATCAAATATTGCTGTTCTTTTTGTTTCCACTTGAGACAGGATCTCGCTGTGTTTCTGAAGTTGATCTGACACTCACTATATAGCCAAGGTCAACTTAATTATCCTGCCTCTGCATTCCCAGCGTTGGTATCAGAGACAAGCATCAATATGCTCACTACACATTTCAGTCATTGTAACAGAAGTTTCCTCTGCTGCCATGTCATTGGGACATAAAGAATAAACAGTGTAGATTCCTTCCAAACTCTGACTCTAGCTGTAGCAATAGATTTCACTTTGCCCACAGAGGTGACTCTTATTACAGTTCTATAAGGATGTGGGGCATTATAGGTGTTTCACCTATCCAGTTTTTGGCTGGTTTTCTCATTTTTTTTCTGATTCTACTTGATTACATTTACTTTTCATCTCTCATCTACTCTAGACATAAGAGAACAGACACAGCTTTTAAAGATCCTGGACTTAAAGCTGCTTAGATATTGATATTGTCTCCTTGAGAAGATCAGTGTGAATATTTATTTGTAGTGCCATGTTCAATAGTCATGTCACATTAAAAAACTAGTGCTTGAACTTGCTTTTTAAAGCCCATTCTCTATGGAGGGATACTTGCTCAGCCTAGATACAGGGGGAGGGCTTTGGTTCTGTTTCAAAGTGATGTATCAGACTTTATTGACTACTCATGGGAAGCTGTACTCTCTCTGAGGAGTGGATGAGAGGTTAGGGGGCAAGGAGTGGCAAGTGGAAGGAGGGGGAGTAGTAACTGGGATAGGTGTGTAAAATGACAAAAGATTGTTTATAAATCTTAAAAATAAATAGGAAAAAGAGTGGCTTTCAATATCGTGTATGAAAACAAGAACATTGTGCTCTCTGAGTTATGTAGCCTGTAACCGAGTGAGTGATTGCTATTACCCCACCTGATTTGCTTCCCACCTCGTTCAACAGTGCCTTGATTTGACACTGTAGCACTTTCATTCCCTGTGTTCTGTTTATAGTTGATCATATCCCCATGCTTAGCATTAATTCTGATAGAGACAGGATTTTCTATTCTGAATGTCTTATGTAAGAAACTCAAATGAAAACACAATCTTTGTTGACATCTCTTGTTTTTTTACGGGAATCACCAGAGAAACAATTTTTAACTCTGGTTACCAAGCAGCACAGAATATAAAGAGAACTCAAGAAAATGAGGAAAGCTGATGAGGTTGGTGACAGACACCTATAAATGCAACATTAGGGAAGGTGAGTCATGAGGACCACACTTCTAGGTCTGCCTACAACACATGGCAACGCTCTGTCTTTATAGAAGTGTGCATTGACCTATCTATCTATCTATCTATCTATCTATCTATCTATCTATCTATCATCTATCTATCAATCTATCTGTCTATCTATCTATCTATCATCTATCTACCTATCTAATGTTATGTATATGTATGTTGATGTATGATCATGTGTTCCATAACCTGGATGAAGAAACTAGAGAAATCTTGTAGGGCAATTGTCTTCTTTACAATGTGAGTCTCAGGGACAGAACTCAGATCATAGGGCTTGAAGGAAGGCGCCACTGGGCCATCTCATGATAGCATTGTCTCAAAAAACCTTTCAAAAACAAGGCAAAACATGATAAAGCATAAGAATGGCATGATTAGAATAGTCTTTTCTACATTTGAGAGTATCCAATATATTCTGTTTCACTTATGCTGTCTTAAATGTATTACAACGAATTGCAGCCTTTGATTAGTGTTATATTTTGAACATTAGAGACCCCAAACTTGAATGAATCTTAGGGAAAACAAACAAAAGTTGGTTGTAGTATCATTTTCTTTTGAAAAATTAAACATTAGAAGGCTGTAGAAATAGCTCTGCTCTTAAAAGCACTTGCTCTTGCAGAGGACCTTCAGTTCCCAACGTCCACAATGCTCAGCCCATGATCATCTCTAACTCCAGCTCCAGGAGATCGGTACCCTCTTCGGGCTTCCTGAAGTACATGTACTTGTGGGCACACAATCACATAAAAACATTCAAGCATAAACATCCATAAAATAAATGTTTAAGAAATAGAAAGGTTTTATTTTTCATTATTAGTATCAACCTTCTGTTCTTTTTTAAAGTACTATTTTCCTATACTTCCTGCTCTCTTACTTTACCTCACTGCTTCAAATCATCCCTATTGGGAGAAAGCTTACATGAACTAATAGGGTGACATATCCTGTAGGAATAACTTCCCTTTTCATTTGATGTTATGGGAAGCTTTTCTATTTCTGCATCTCATAGTTGCCTTGGATGAATGAAATTTTAAAATGCTGAATATGACTCTATTTTATAAAGGATTTAGGAGGCAGCCAGAGCTTTGTTAACACCACAATTAGCTTTCTGTTTCTTTTCTGTCTTGATAAAGAGAAAAAAATAAAGTTCCAAAAGCAAGATATCTAAATCCAACTTTTATTTTGGCCCCTATTCCATGGCCTGTACACATATTGGCAGTTTACTACTCCACCTGCTCAGAGGCTGCTTCCAGGGACATTAGCCAGGTCTTTCTGCTCTAAGACCCAAGGTTTCCTATCTTAGTGATAGGAAACCTTGGGTCTTCCAGCAATATTGCTTTCTAATATTGCTCAGCCAATTACACACAAATGTGGTCCATGCTCTATTTTTTTACATGTTTCTTTCCCACTCCTGTACTTTTAAAGGACAACAAAGAAGAACCCTTGCCTTTAATTTCTTGTCATATCATGTTCTATGCCCATGTCAACACTAGCAATCCCCTTTCTGTATGATCCCGTTAACATATTTAAAATGAAATATTTTGCATGCATCATATGGATAAACTATCACTTCCCAACTCATAGTAATTTTGAGATAGCCTCTCCTCATTTATATATTTAAGTTTTCAGTTTAGTAGTGAGGTGACTGGGTGCATGTATTTTAAAATTTATATTCTTGTCAACACAACAACTATAAATTACAATTCATAAGAAAAAATAATTAAACAGTTCCATGAAATAAGCCATTTATTTGCTGAGTTTACTCATATTCTCAATTGGCATCCCAATCTCTTATTTACATTTTTGAAAATTATATTTTGACATACAGTCTTGTTGAAATTATATTTTTCCTAGTTTGTCCCACCTGCAAGCAAACCAAATTGTTTCTGTTGTATCCTAAACAAGTATTTAACAAGTGACTTTCCCAAAAATCATTAATAATTCTACAAAATCACTTATAGAGATTACTATACTTATAATAACAATGTCTCAATCAATTTCTAAGTTTTTATATCAAATACCACACTTAAAATGTTGCAAAATTGCATCTTTTTCTAATAAGATTACAGGGAATTGATGCAATAAAATTCCAACTGGAATTTTTGTGTTGAACTGACCCCAATTTTAGAAAGGAGTTGTGTGTGTTATTCGTGATTTATCTTTTACAAATATGTTACTCTGGTTACTTTATTTTTAGTATCCACTTATGAATAAGTACATACATGTTTGCTTTTCTGGGTTATTTTACTCAGGAAGATTTTTTTCTAGTTCCATCCATTTATCTGTAAATTTCATGATGTTATTGTTTTTCATAGCTCAGTACTCCATTATGTAAATGTACCACTTTTTTTTTTTGTCCATTCTCTAGGTGAGGAGCACCTAGGTTATTTCTAGGTTCTGGTTACTACGAATAATGCTGCTCTGAACACAGTGGAGCCAGTGCCCTTGTGTCATGATTAAGCATTTTTTGGCATATGCCCAAGGGTAGTAATGCTGGAACCTGAGGTATATTGATTCCCAATTTTCTGAGAAATCACCATATTGATTTCCAAGGTGGTTGTACAAGCTTTCACTTGCACCAGCAGTGGAGAAGTGTTCTACTAACTCAAAATCCCCTCCAAAATAAGCTGTCTTCACTGTTTTTCATCTTAGCCATTCTGAGAGATGTAAGATAGTATCTCAGAGTCATTTTGCATTTCACTGAGGACATTCAAGGATGTTAGCAATTCCTTAAATGTTTTTCAGTCATTTGAGATTTTTCTATTGAGAATTCTCTGTTTTTATCCATACCCCATTTTTAAATTGGATTATTTGGTATTTTGATGTCTAGTTTCTTGAGTTTTTTGTTTGCTTGCTTTTGTTTCTTGTGTCCTTTATGTATATTTTGAGATGACCCAGTGTCAAATGTAGGGTTGGTGAAGATCGTTACCCATTCTGTAGGCTGCCATTTTGTCTTATTTACCATGTCCTTTTCAGTTTCATGGGGTCACATTTATTGATTGTTTCTCTCAGTGTCTATATTCCTGGCATTATATTTAGGAACTTTACTTCTGTGCCAATGCATTCAAGGATATTTCCCACGTTTTCTACTATGAGGTGCAGTGTATCTGGATTGATGTTGAGATCTTTAATTCACTTATTTTGAGTTTCATACATGGCAATAAATTAAGATCTATTTGCAATCTTCTACATGTTGGCATCCAGTTATGTCAGTACCATTTGTTGAAGATGCTTTCTTTTTTCCATTGTACCATTTGATTTCATCAAAAATCAGGTTTTCATAGGTATGGGGATTAATGCTAGATGTAAAGCAAAGAATAACCAGACTGCAATCCAGAGCTCCAGAGAAGCTAGGTAACAAGGAGGACCCTACGAGGGACACATGGATCTCCCTGGGAAGGGGAAATAGATGAGATATCCTGGGTAAACTGAGGCTGGGGACACAGTAGTGGAAAACAAAATGGGGATGAGAAATAAGGGAGTGGAATGGTCAAGTTGGGGAAGGGATGGAGTGGAAGATCAATAAAAGAGATCTCCTGATAGATGGAGCCATTATGGGATTAGGGAGAATCTTGGTGCTAGGAAAACTCCCAAAAATCCACATGGATGACCTCAGCTAAGACTCCTAGCAATAGTGGAGAGTGTGCTCAAACTGGCCTTCCCCTGAAATCACATTAGTGACTACCCTAATTGTCATTATCGAACCTATATCCAGTAGCTGATGGAAGTACATGCAGAGATCCACAGCTAAGCACTGGGCTGAGTCCTGTCGAAGAGAGCGAAGAGGGATGATACAAGCAAAGGGGTCAAGATTATGATGAAGAAATTCACAGAGATAGCTGACCCGAGTTAGTGGGAATTCAGGGACTCTAGACCTACAGCTAAGGAGCCTGCATAGGCCCAAACTAGGCCCTCTGCAGTGGGCAGCAGTTTTGTACCTTGGTCTGTTTGAGAATCCCTTGGCAATGGGATTAGGATCTATCCCTAGTGCACAGGCTGGCTTTTTGGAGCCTATTCCCTGTGGTGGGATACCTCACTCAACCTTATTGCAGCAGGGAGGGATTTCGTCCTACCTCACCTTGATTGTAACAGGCTTTGTTGACTCCCTATGGGAGTTCTTACCCTTTAGGAAGAGTTGATGGGGTTTGGTTGGCAGTAAGTGGGGGGTCAGAAGGAGGGGAGGAAGAGGAAATTTTGGCTGGTATATAAAATAAATAATTTTTTTAAATAAAAAAGAAAGATATAAACCAAATGTGTTACTCCCTTTCCCTGTTGCTGCATTTGAATACCTGTCAAGAAACCAAATTTTACATCATGTTTCTAGGAGATAAGGTCAATTGAGACAGAAAAGACACAGCAGCATAGACATCAGGTTTCTAGTTGAGTTGAATCTATCAAGAAGACATGATAGGTCAGGAAAAAACTGGTTTTTGAAGCTCCACCCCTAGTAATCTATTTTCTTTAGTGAGTTTAGACTTCTTTTTTTTTATTTATTTATTTTTTTTAATTTATTTATTTATTGAGGATTTCTGCCTCCTCCCTGCCACCGCCTCCCATTTCCCTCCCCCTCCCCCGATTAAGTCCCTCTCCCTCATCAGCTTGAAGAGCCATCAGGGTTCCCTGACCTGTGGGAAGTCCAAGGACCGCCCACCTCCATCATCCATAAGAGTTTAGACTTCTTAAAGGTCGCACAACCTTCTTTTTAAAACTTAATTGGCATTTTTCATTGATTTTACATACCGACCATAGTTTCCCTCCCTCCTGCAGTCCAGACTTCCATCTACCCACAACTCCATCCACATCCATTCCTCCTGAGTCTCCATTCAGAAAGGGGCAGGTCTTCCATCAAACCAAGCATGGCACATGAAGTTGAGGTAGAACCAAGCTCTTTCCCCTGCCTAAAGGCTAGGCAAGGTAATCCAGCATGACAAACATGTTCTCAAAAGCCAGCTAAGGGCTAGGGACAGCTCCTGATCTCACTGCTTAGAGCCTTACAAACAGAACAAGCTATAAAACAGTTCTACACATGCAGAGAGCCTAGGTTAATCCAAACCAAGCTCTCTCATAGCTCAGGTCAGCTGTCTCTGTGGGTTCCCCATCCTGACCTTCATGTCCCATGATCTCTCCTCCCTTTATTTAGGAGGATGCCTAGAACTAGGTCTGTGCTCAACTGTGGATGTCTCTGCTTCCATCAGTTACTGGATAGAGGCTCTCTGATGACAATTATGGTAGTCACAAATCTGATTACAGTAGATGGTTAGTTAAGGCACTATTGCCAGGAGTTTTAGGTGGGGTCATCCTTCTAAACACAACACTCCTAACTGGTGACCAAGTGTTCCAACACTTGAACCTATGGGGAACTTTACATATTCAAATCACTACAGTCTTCATCCTGTGTTCATAAGAGAGACAGGGCTTATTTATCCCTCAGTCTGCCAAACTGAAAGCTGAAACATCATCCTCACTTTCCTGCCAATAGACAGCATCCATCCAACGTACATATTACAAGGTACAAACATTCCTTCTCTTCCTCACAAAAGGGCTAGAGATCTGTGATCTTGCCTTTGACTTGCCTTCAAGTCCATCATAATATATATCACATTGCAGAGTTCTCATTGGTTTATAAATGAGTCTTTACTACACTGTAGAAAAACACAATAACTTTTCAAGTCTTTGTTTTGTTGACCTTTATCTAAGCTCTTCCCATCCCACACCAGACTCTTCTAGGATCGAGTGTTTAGTGTTGTTCCCTGTGGTTTCCTACGATGAGTGAGAACCTGTGGTAGCTATTTTTGCTTGGCTTGTTTCACTTAACATAAGCAATTTTAATCATTGTTGCAGATGATAGAGAGGATTTACTTTCATAGGTGGATATAAATAACTCTCTTTCTGAGCGTGAAGAGGCATATATTTATGTACTGTTTTTTTATTTATCAGTGAGCACATAAGTTGATCCAAAATGTGTATTTATGGTGGCAGCTTTCTGACATAGGTGAATTAATGTCACTGTGGCTCATATTACACACTGGTTCAGAGAGCAAGCTTCAAGATAATGCTTCCTCATGTGGACACATCCCAGTGAGTTGGAAAAGCACTGGAGCATAGAAAAGAAGGAAGATCCTCATCTTGATTCTAAATGGTGTCTAAATTGCTGGCTGAATAACCCAGTGTTAGTTTTATCACAAGAGCCTGGAATAAGGTCTTTCTTTTTACAGGCTACTAATAAAAAGGCACCTTTAATAAAAACACATAAATATGCCTTCTCTGCTGAAGTTTTGCTATCCACTCAAGTCCAGCCAGAAGTGTGCTCCTGTAATACATCCTTATCCAATCCTAATCTCAGGAAACATATTTATTATTATATATACTAGACATGATGAATACTGGCTAATGTTTACAAAAAGTTCAATAAAAGATAAAAGATTTTTAAGAGAATCATACCTTTACATTTATAAAAGGAAATGGACCTGTACAGACACTAGTGCATGCTTCGTGCTTCTCAGGTTATTTTCGCTCCTACATATGCTCTATACTTGCATATGTCAGTGGCTCTCAACCTTCCTAATGCTATGAAACTCGGATACAGCTCTTCATGTTATGGTGACCTCCAAACATAAAAACATTTTTGTTGCTAGATCGAAACTGTACTTTTGCTACTGTTATGAATCATAATGTAAATATCTGTGTTTTCTGATGGTCTTATGCCACACCTATGAAAGGATCATTTGAATCACCAAAGGGGGTCACACCACACAGGTGGAGAACCACTGGCATGTGTGATTTTATTATAAAATATGGAAATGGAATTTGTGTCTTCATAAAGTTTGTATCAATAATTTTAGTGTTGGAGAGATGGCTCAACATTTAAGAGCACTTGTTCTTGTGCATGTATACATATATGTATATATACATATATATATTCCATAATATGATCTCTGATTCAACATTTCATAGTACAGGAGACGGTCTACCTACTCTCTTTATGGTATTTTTCACTTTAGCATATTTTCAGTTTTATTTTCAAAAGATTTATTTTCAAAAGATTCCTTGCTGCTACTAAAACAGAAAAAATAAATCACATTCTTTTACTATAGGACAGATCAATATTCTAGACTCTGTGTACTTCCGTGCCCCATGTTTCCTCTCAGTTCAGGCATTCCTCCAGCTTATTTCTGCATTCAAGTTTCTTCTGCATTGAAGTTTCACCCTAACAAGGCTCTGCCCATAATCCCCTCAGTCCCTTGGAGAAGAAACAAGCGATTGCTCTACCACCCCACGGTGAACACAGCACTCCGTTTTCCATTCCACAGCCCCTTTGTAATGCTGCTTATTCCTTCCCACTTTTATTTCTGACAGCATACTACAAATGGTATTTTATTCAGCTGTTCTCACACATTATCAACAGTGGGTTAGTTGAAGGAAAAATAAACATAAAGGAATGAAATTGGTTTTCATGGCACATGGATTAATACCAATTACACAAGATCCTCAGAATATCTAGAAAATTTTTAATTTGTGACATTTTTTTGGTGGAGAAGATGTACACTGTGCAAATTTCTTTTCGCTAATTTGATTACAGCATCTTTAGTCTGACGTAAATGAAATTCTTATGGCAAGCTCTTCGGGATCAGTGACTAATAGTTGTATATAATAATGCCTCATGTCTCTTCCTGGAAAAGGAAGTTATTCATGGCCTTGTACTGATTCTGACTTTTCTGTAAGTGTCATATTGAATACATGCTGCCAAATATGATAGGTATCAAATACATTTTGATAATCAAGTGACTAAGAACTACAGAAGGAGGAGATGGCAAAGTAATGCAAACCTGCCTACAATCCAAGCACTTGGAAGGAAGAAGTGAAAAAATTAGGAAAGTCAAGGTCATACTCATTTTTCTTTTTTATTATTTAATTGAAACTTTACATACCAATCCCAGTTTCTACCTCTCCCCTCCTATCACCCCTTCTACGGTCCTACTCACTGCACCGCTATCCACTCCTCAGAGAGGGTAAGGCTTCTCATGGGGAGTCAACAAAGTATAGCACATAATTTTGAGGCAGAAGCAAGGCCCTCCCCTCTACATCTAAGCTGAGCAAGGTATCCCCCCAAAGAGAATAGGCTCCAAAAAGACAGTTCAAGCAGTACATATAAATCTTGATCCCACTCCAGACTGTTCGAGCCATATGGAACTCACATTCAGAGGGTCTAGTTTGGTCCTGTGTTGATTCCCCTGCTGTCAGTTTGAAAACAGTGAACTTCCATCAGTGGGTTTCTCGATGGTGTCTTGATCCCTTTGCTCATTTTATTGCTCCTCCTTCTCTTTAACTGAACATTGGGAGCTCAGTCCAATGCTTCAGTGTGGATCTCTGCATCTGTTTCCATCAGTTGCTGGATAACATAAGTTTTATGATGACAATTAAGGCAGTCATCAATCTGATTGCAGGAAAAAGACCAGTTCAGTCACTCTCTCCACTATTGCTTAGGGTCTTAGCTGGGGTCATCCTTGTGGATTCCTGGTAATTTCGCTAGTGCCAGGTTTCTTGCTAGCTCTATGATGGCTCCCTTGATCAAGATATCTCTTTCCTTGTTCTCCCTTTCTGTCCTTCCCCCTTCTCCAATCTTGACCATCCTGTTCCTTCATGGTCTCCTCCCCACTACTCTTCTGCCTTCCTCCTCCCCTTCAGTCCTCCCTTTTTTCCCTTCCTCCATGCTCATACTTTCATAAATAGCAGTTTGGATGCCAGCCTATAATACCTAAGACCTTGTCTCAAGCAAGCAAAAAGTTAAAGCACTGAGGTGAATACCCAATCTTTGTTGAATTCTTATATAGACAAATTATTCATGGGAATAAAATTAGCATTTCTCTCTTTAACATTACTTTATTTGAATACTTTCTTCTTTTGCTTTTGTATGTTGTTCTCTTAGATTCAAAAGTATCTCAGTGTTCTAGTTTTGTTTCTGTTGTAATCAACCATCCTGGTCTGTCACCTAGGTGTCCTGTCCCTTTAAGAGACAAACCCTGCTCACTCCCTTCCTCCACAGCAAACAGATCTCTTGCCTCTTCTCTAGTCCTCTATCTCTCTCTCCCCTTCTTCTGGAGAGGCAGCATCTACTTTTCTTCTTCTTCTTCTTCTTCTTCTTCTTCTTCTTCTTCTTCTTCTTCTTCTTCTTCTTCTTCTTCTTTTCCCCTCCTCCTCCCTTTCTCCCCTTTCCCTCTTCTTTCCTTTCCCTCTTCTCCTCTTCTCCCCTTTCCCTCTTCTCCCCTTCTCCCCTTTCCTCCTTCTCCCCTTTGTCCCTTCTCCCCTTTCTCTCCCCTTCCATAACCCACTAAATAAACTCTATACCCAAGATCTCTCTCTCACCCATCATGTCTCCCACCAGCAAGGGAACCCTCCAAGACCTTGGGTCACCTGCATTAATATATAATAACAGTTTCAGATTCTGTGATAAATACCAATAGCAAACAAAAAATTGAGAAGAAAAAATGGAGCAAAAATTGGCTTATAGTCAGTCCTCAAAGCAATTCAAAGCAAGAAATTGGAAGCAGGAATTGAATCAGGAACCAGGGAAGAACATTGTTACTAGTTTACTTCCTCTTTCCTAGCTCTCTAGTACATTTCTGACCTATGTATCTAGGCATGATATCAAACACAATGGTCCATGTCTTCCTGGAGTGATTACCAATCAAGAAAATACCACATGGAAGGCCCACGGAGCAATTTAATTGAGGCAATTCCTCATTGAGGGTCCCTCTTCTCAGGTATGTCAAGTAGATAACTAAGGTTCACCATCATACTCTATGTCTACCAAATGTCAAGCTGATTCATGTTTCACTTTGTGATTCTTACTACTATCTGTAAGTACCTCCGTGACACCATGGTTCTGATCCTAATAGTCAGATGTGGCAATCCCTAATACCCACATTAGGGAAAGGAATTTACCATAGTAAATGCCATGGCTGAACCACATAATACACCTAAGCACAATTCTTAATTTAAGTTCTTGATAAACCATCCCACTAGTATATACAGATACTCTTTATTGTTATTAGTTTTGACCCACAGAAGGCATATATATATCTGAGAAAATGGGAAATTCTGAAAATTCTAGGCCATAATTTAGCAAGAATTTAAATTAAAAAAAACTCAACTGCAATAGTCCATATAGCTTCATCCTCAGTGTTGAAAGTGGTTTCTATCCCACCTGGTCCCACAGTGTTTAAGTATCAAAGAAACACAAAGAGGCCTACATTAATTATAAAATGGTTGGATTATTAGCTCAGGCTTCTTATTAACTAATTTCTACATCCTTAACTCATAATTCTGGTCTGTGTTAGTCATGTGATTTGGTACCTTTATCAGCAAGGCATTCTCATCTTGCTTCCTCTATGTCTGAGTGATAACTGCAGACTGAATCTTTCTTTTTCCCAGAATCATCCTTTTCTCACTGCTCTCCCTCTACTTCCTGCCTGGTCATCCCACCTATACTTCCTGCCTGGCTACTTGTCAATCAGTGTTTTATTAAAATACAAGTGACAAATCTTTTTTTTTTTTT
>NW_004949098.1:10045413-10078973 GCF_000317375.1 Microtus ochrogaster
CCTGGAACTAGCTCTGTAGACCAGGCTGGTCTCAAACTCACAGAGATCCGCCTGCCTTTGCCTCCCAAGTACTGGGATTAAAGGTGTGCGCCACCACCACCTGGCTCAAGTGACAAATCTTTACAAAGTACAAGACCATTGTCCCACAGCACCTCAGAACATTTTTCACTTTAAAATGAAAATGAACATTTCTCCAACAGATTAGATCATGGAGAAATATGGTGGTTGAGAGGAATGACCCAATTAATGCCTTCCACTTTTGGGATACTCTCCTGTATCAGAAGCTCAGGTAAGGCATTTGGCTGACATTTGTCACTAGATGGGCCTTTTTTTTTTTTTACTGCCAAATATTTTGCTTTCAGAAGAAATCTCTAGTTTGTAAAACATTTACAACTTTTGATTAATACAGGAATGCCATTGTGAGTAGCTAATAAAACTGTAAATAATTGAAATATTTTAATACTTCTATTATTACTTTGTATAGCTTAATATCCCATAGTTATGTTTGATATCACATGTGTACCTTTTTTTTAACCATGACATCTGCAACCATTCATAATATTGGTTACACTGGAGAACTGAAGTTTGAGTGAGTGCTTATCAATAGAACCAGAACTAATAAAAGAGTGTTTAATAAAGTTGTACTTTTTTATTATTAAAAATTTTTTTCATTAACTAACATGCTAGAAAGGCAAACATGTACAGAATGTAATTGGTGCATGAACTGATTAAAGTAAAATATTCATGTATCTATCCTACTATGAATAAAGTGCTTTATAAATACTTCAGATTTCACTTTTGTATCATCAGAATATAATATCAATATTTTCATGATTCTAACACAGAAAGTGGTATGTGAGACAAAGTAGCATAAAGGGTTGTAATTTTTCCATGCCTTCACTTCTTGCTTTAAGTTTTGAGATTATAGTATAATTACAACATTCCTCCCTTCTCTTTCTTCTGGCCAAACCCTCGCATACATCCCTCTCTGCTATTTTTCAAACTTGTGATTTTTGTATTAATTATTATTGAATTCATATGTGTATATGTATATGAACATATTCCTAAGTATAAATTGCTCAGTCTGTCTAATGTTGGTAGTATGTGTGTTTTTATGGCATTTTATGCTCTCTAACTGTGTTGAGATAAGAGTGTGTAAGCACAGAAGCTTTCCATGGTCTTTTTTTTAATTTTTTATTTTATTTATTTATTAAAGATTTCTGCCTCCTCCCTGCCACCGCCTCCCATTTCCCTTCCCCTCCCCCGATCAAGTTCCCCTCCCCCGATCAAGTCCCCCTCTCCTGATCAAGTCCCCCTCCCTCATCAGCCCAAAGAGCAATCAGGGTTCCCTGACCTGTGGGAAGTCCAAGTTTCCATGGTCTTTTTAAACCTGGTACTATCTCCACCTTGTCAGTACAGAATATAGGAGTATAACCTAAAACTTATTTTAAAAAGTAATACAACAATGTATAAAAATTACATGGCAATATCTGCCAGTTATATAGAAACATGAGTCATGCCAAGACCATTAACAACTTCCTATTCCAGGAGAAGAAGTGAGGCATCATTAAACACAACTATTAGCCAAAAATTTCAAAGACTTTGTCAAGAGGGTTCATTTGCATGATATCCAAGGTGTGATTAATATATCCTTAGAAAACTACATAGTGTACATTTCACATAACCTTGAAATTTATAAATTAAAACTTCTCCACTTGCATGGAAGATTTAGTAAAACTGATAACGGTTTTATGTATATTAAGAGAAATGCATTCTGTCCTGTACCTTCACTCCATCCCCAGTGAAATACATTTTGTCAATGTTGTTGCAAATAAAGTTATGAAATTAGGAACACTACAAGGAGAGTTCATCTATTTAGAAAAATATTTGCATATAATCTATTATATCAAGCATATACTGTCTTAAAAGGTTGCCTGAGAATTATTTTATAACACTTGTTTGTTGGAGCTGCAAACCATTGGTAGTCAAATGGCAAAGCCTAAGAGAACTACAAGCTAGAGAATCAGGTTATCTACAGTATTCAGGACAAAGACAGGTAGAAGCTCAGTTTCCTGTTGATAGATGTTTTGAAAATCTCTTGAGGCTCCAAAGTATAGTCCTGGTACAAGGTGTCTGGTACCTGGTCCACGATTAATAGGGTGGATGAATGATAAAAGCCAGGTGTAGGTATGAATAAGGTGTGTTCAAATAACTCTTCATCAGTAGATGTGGAGCTGCAAGCAACCAAGAGCTTTAAACATCAATGAAGGCAACACTAAAAAAAATGCTATATTGTAAGATCTAACCACAAAACTTCACTGTATTAAATAGTGAACAATTATTTCCTGTTCATCACTTGTTTGGAATTCTATCATTGACCTTGTCTGAGCCTTGTTTTCTTATTTAATTCATTCCACCTGTTTACTGAGGTTTATCCTCTTCATGTCTCATATTTCAAAGGCTTGTAGGACAACTCAGACACATTTTTCTAAGTGATAGCAGAAGCTAGAGAGAAGACCCACAGCATTATGATTAAGGGATTAAGGCCACTTCTTGCATCACATCCCCCAGCTTGTGGTTCACTGGAAAAGAGAAGTAAGATGGTCAAGCTCAAAGATGATCAAGGGATACAAATTTATACACCCTAGCTCTGGTGGGAAGAACTTAAATACTACACAGTCAAGAGCATGGAAACAGGGAACTGGGTGCCACGGTTTGAATATGAAATGGGTCCTCAAGCTCATAAATGCCCAGTGCTCTGCTTGTACCTTTACCTTTATCTGAAAGCTCTAGAAGCTCTAAAGTAGGGCCTGGCAAGGAGAACTGGGATAGCAAGGGCGAGACACTGAAACTTATACCAACCTATGATTCCAGTTTAGTTTACTCTGCCACCTGATCCTCTCCTATGGACTGTGTCATCTCATGCTCCAGCTCTCACAGAGGAGACATCTGCCTTACCTTCCTCTGTGCTGGACTGAAAGTCGCTAAGACTATGAGCCAAAAGAAGGCTTTCTTCATGCATCTGTCATGTATTTCGTCCTAGAGGCACAAAAGACACTAATACAGTGAGCAGTTTGGAAATATAAATGGACTTACCACAAAACGTGAGGCGACAGAATGATGAACTGCAGCTGTTCATCAGGTGATGCTCTGGCCATCACCACTACAGGCTCCAGCGTCTTCTGGGGTGGCAACTAACATGCTTTCTAGCCACACATCCCACATGATCTTCCACATCAGGACTTTCTGAGCCTCTGCCGTATCTTAAATTTGGCATTATGATCTCTCTTCATTTTTCTGAAGAATAATACTAAATATAACTCCTTTTTGTAGTTATGAATATACTTTTTCATTAAGAAATAGGGTTGACACAACGTTAATATTCTATATATTAGCTTGAATTCCCATTTCTTTTAAAAAACAAGATAATGGGAATGAGAATTCCATTCCATGACTACATTATTGGACACCTTTCCCTTTCCTTAGATTTCTTCTCTATTATTTTCTTTTTTTTTCTTTTTTTTTAATTTTTTTAATTTATTTATTTATTGAGGATTTCTGCCTCCTCCCCGCCACCGCCTCCCATTTCCCTCCCCCTCCCCCGATTAAGTCCCTCTCCCTCATCAGCTTGAAGAGCCATCAGGGTTCCCTGACCTGTGGGAAGTCCAAGGACCGCCCACCTCCATCCAGGTTTAGTAAGTTGAGCATCCAAACCACCCAGGCCCCCCCCAAAGCCAGCACGTGCAGTAGGATCAAAAACCCATTGCCATTGTTCTTGAGTTCTCAGTAGTCCTCATTGTCCGCTATGT
Organism: Microtus ochrogaster; assembly: GCF_000317375.1. Lineage (NCBI taxonomy): Eukaryota > Metazoa > Chordata > Mammalia > Rodentia > Cricetidae > Microtus > Microtus ochrogaster. Next base: position 10,049,223 of record NW_004949098.1, read on the forward strand.
TCAGTAAGTCCAGTTTTGTCCCATGCTGTTCTCCCTTTAGAACTTTCTTGGTTTCCCCTTTATTTGCAACAACTTTCCTCCTTTTCTTTATTTTCCTTCTCCCAAATTCCCACCTCTGTATTCTTTACGATGGCTCGCCGTTTCCTCACACTGTTCCACAGTTCTTGTCTCCGCATTCACTCCACCATGACTTGCTTTCCCCAAATTCCACTGTCCTCTTCATCAAATCATCATTTTCATTGCTTCTTTTCTGACACCTCTGAAGAGCTAAATTAATGTAGGGAAACAGTTGGGTTGTATTTGAATTTGACACTTTCCACACCTATAAATATATGAAGATGTATAGAAATTCAATCTATCACACTATCCAAGCCCTGCCCAACTTGGACCATCGTTCATTCAAAGAAAGAAACAACCAAATTGCAATATCTAGAGAGAAAATTTTAATCTTAGAGAAACATGAACTATACATTTATGGAAAATGACTGAAGACATTCCTAATTTCCCAAGTGAGATTTCACACTCACCAAAATGTCAAAACAATAAAACAAGTCCTTATATCTTGACTTGCTCTTCAGGGCAAGTTTACAGAGATTTTTTTTTTTTTATTTTCAGGGAGATTTCAACCCTCACTGTCTCCATTTTTCTCCCAGGAAGAAAGTGCAGTGCAGCCATGGACTGACCTTGTACAAAAAGCAGGATTTCATTATTGCCTTCGATCAGGACTCTTTTAGGTGCACTCTTACAGGTGAACGATAGCTTTTTCTGTAATAACAGGTCCCTGAAATCACTACTGTTAATCTTAAAATCATGTGTTCCAACTTCAAAGACTTCTTATAACCAGAAAGACTTTCAAAGCATAATGGTAAAATAAAAAATCACCCTTTCCTTTGCTTCCTTTCCAAGACTCTCTGAAAAAGCTAAATTAATGGGAGCAATCATGGAGTAGCAGTGTCTTTGCCTGGCAAATGGAACTATGAAGGCTAGAAACATATTCCCCCAGTGGGTACCAAAAACTTGGGAATAGCAGTGATGAACATAAACATGTCTTTGCCATAACCTGCTTAAAAACACTCTCACTCAGAAACTTGAGAGAGACTCCAAATGATATTTCAAAAAGAAAATCAATAGACCTGCAGAAGCTCCACTTGCCCTGAAAAGTAGAGTCCCATCTGCTATATTTCCCAGGTGTATGCTCCCCATCCTTCATCGACTTCTCTCCAGCTACTGCTCAATCAACAAGATGAGACAAGTACTTCTCAGTACTAATCAACACAACTCCGGCTTTCTCTGGAGAAATCAAGCCTCCCTTCTGAAAGTTATTCACTTCCTGCCTGCCTACCTGCTTTGGTCTATGCAAAGACATTTGTCAGCCCTTTGTGTACATACGTGTGTCTTAGGGAGTGTGTGTGGTTTGTATGTGTATGTACTGTGGCAGGGAGACACTGAGCTAATATCAACTGTTAATGTTGCTCAGTGTATTAGTTTTGTTTCAGTCAAGATGAGAGATCACCCTGACAAAACCGTCTAATGGGAAAGGTACATATTTTATCTTGCAGTTCCAGGGTATAGTCCATTTTTGTGGGTAAGTCAGAATTGTAGAAACCAAGCTATGCTCATAGGCCAACCCAGTCAAGACAATCCCTCACTAAGGTGTCTATCCCAGGAGATTCTATGTTGTGTCAAATTGATAATTAAGACTAAACATCTTGCTTAATGAATTATTTAATCAATAGTGTCAACTAAGAGTATTACCAATTATCAGGACTGAAAAGCAAAGGGTATTCATGTGGGAGACACAGGAAAGAATCTGGATCAAGGATGTGAGCTGCAAATGGGCTTAAATCACCAAATGGGGACTTCCTGAAGACTGGGAGTCTAGTGCTCTGTTCAGACTTGCATTAACACCTTTGTGGATTCCTGGAGTCTTTCTGTTTGCCTTGTCCTCTGAAGTTACTAGATCCCTGAGGACCTTAACTATCTCAAATGCAGTTCTTTGCTTGTCTATATTCCATTCAAAATGAAGCACGATGCCTTTTTAGAACCTTGACTTCTATATTTTCTGGGTGTGCCCATTCTTCAAGCAATTACTCAGTCAGCAGTTCTGCTGGAGCTGATAGCTGATCACACTCCATGGCAACACTGTCTTCACCTTTCAACAAAGTCTTCACCTTTCCTAGACGGGTCCTGAAGGAGCAATAGCAATGTCATTGTAAATGACAGGGTGGAAGCCTCAGACAGTTCTGAGAGAGGACACTGGCTTTGCTGCACGGGCTACATTCTAATACTCTGAAGAGTGACAGAAAAAAATCCACTGTTTGTCTGCCTGGAAGTTCTGTTTTCTCATTTTCTTTACTAAATTTTCTTTGAGAATTCTAAACTTTTATCTGAGAATGTCAGATTCTTGGGTTTCTTTGCTTGTTTAGTTTTGGTCTTCTTGTTGCTGCTGTTCTAATTACTAATGGATGTCACCTTCTGCACCTCTGCCCATTAAACACCTTGTATTTTTTTCTATACTAAATTTTTTTTATCTTTGTTAAGTTTCTGAATTAGTTATCTCTTGCTATTATAAAATACCACAGACTGCTTAATTAATAAGAAATAAAGGTGCATTCTCCTTGCAAATCAAAAGGCTGTGAAGGGTAATACTAGACAGATGGGGTCCTAAGTCCTACCTTTTCATAAGATTCTCCACAGACCATATGGTGAGACAGAGACCTGCCTCACAACTCCCCTTTCTTTAAAGTCATAGTCTGCACACATTAAGCATAATTACCTTCCAAATTCAACTTTCAAATACCACAGTGAGATTGATGCTCTGTCCCCTAAATACCTCATCATGGAGATTAAAATTTGATATCAGTATTGCTGAAGACAGTTTAACCTTAGGAGATTCTGTATATGTTTGCCATTAGCTTAAATGACAACATTTTTTTCAAACTTTTCATTTTCTTCTTGCTTTCCCCAAACGATGAGCTATCAGAGGAAATGGAGCACAGGGCTTAACATCTGATTAGATCTGAATCTCAACTCTATTGCCTGTTAAACATGTGATCTGAACTATTTCAATATTGTTGGAGGTTTTTTCCATTATGTAAACTTGAACAGATGTGATGCTTGCTCTTTTAATCTCACAGGATTTCTAACGAACCAAACAATTATAAAAATAATGTGAAGGTTCATTATATTCTATGAAGTGCATTACATATAGACATGTGCCCGTTAAATATCAGCTATTAATTTATGGTTTAAAAACTATGATTAATAAGTATATACGTTGTAAGTATCATTTCTGTTAACTCAGAAATCTCGGAAGATCTCACTTTTTAAGTTCATAGCCAACACAAGTTAAGACATTCAGTATTTTCTGCACAACTACTATTCAGTAGTAATTTTATATTACGGTAGGATACATACATGATATATTTGTAGTGTTCAGACTTCTGGGGGATGTGCATCCCTATGAGGACCAAGAATTTGATCTTTAAGTAGAGAAGCACATTATTATATCTAGTGAGGTTAAAAAGTTCAATAGAGCTGATTGTTGCAAGTTACATTACCTTTAATCTACATTCATACATTAAGATGCATTAAAATATGATTATATTTTTAAAAAGACTCTTATGGGATAATTCGCTTGAAGATTAGTAGAGTCCTCAGGTTATGACCGTGGCTGTTCCTCTTTGATGGGGGTGGCATCTTTGTAAGAAATGGGAATTAGGATAGTGGAAGAGTGTGGGTGCACATGAAAACCTAGGAGAAGGACAGCTACAAAACAGCAAAGGAGAGAGGCCTCAAAGAACATACCTATGTCAATACCTTAATCTTCAATTTCTAGAATCAAGGATGGTAAGAAAACCAGTACTTGTTATTAGAACTTCTTGGTCTGTCATTTTGTTATGCATTCTAACATATAAATAAGCAAAATCGGGAGCCTACTAATTCATGGGCATGTGAATCTTTAGCTAGTACCATTTCTAACACATTATAATGCTGCTGAAGAGAATCAAATCAAGGAAATAATAAATAGCACAGCAAAACTAAAAGCAATTGCCAATGACACAATGAAGGAAATTCCCACAGAATTACTGTTTTAGGATGTTAGCAGATCAGACCATATATTCGTATATGCAGTATGTATGTCTGAGTATGCATGTGTGTGTGTGATATTCGTGTACATTGTGGTTTGCATATGTATATGTGTGTGTTATTGTGACCTGTGTATACAAATGCACATTAAACATGTGGAGGTAAGTAATAAACATGAATTGTCAGTCCTCTGGCATCTTCCAACATGATCTCTCATTGGTCTGGAACTCTTTTACATGGACCAGGCTATTTGGGCCTAAGAGCTTTGGTTACCCACCTGTCTCCACCTCTCATTTTACTGTAACTGGGATAGAAGGCTCACACCACTGCACTCAACTTTTTGTAAAGATTCTGGAGAGCCAAACTTAGGTTCTTATAGTTAGGAGGTTGTAGAAGGAGCTGTGGGCAGGCCTGCTTTTTGTCCCGCCTGATTCTTGCATGGCTAGCTTTACACCCAAAATAACAACACACAAACTGTATTCTTTTAAACACTGCCTGGCCCGTTAGTTCTAGCCTCTTCTTGGCTAATTCTCATATCTTGATTAACCCATTTCTAATAATCTGTGTAGTACCACGAGGTGGTGGCTTACCGGGAAAGATTCAGCATATCTGACCTGGTAGCTGGCTTCATCGTGTCTGACCTCACTTCCCTTCTTCCCAGCATTCTGTTCTGTATACTCCACCCACCTAATTTTCTGCCCTATCAAAAGGCCAAGGCAGTCTCTTTATTAACCAATGAAAGTAATACATAGACAGATGACTCTCCTCCATCAGGAGGTAAACACTTTACTGTCAGCCATATTCCCATCCCAGGATGCTTCAGTTTAGATATCAACTAGAAACTGTATGTATTCACAGTTGATTTAACCTATAGAATTTATCTAGTTAAAGCTGAAAGTGTCATTTAGTTATGAGCTATTTGAGCAAAGCTGAATTCCAGACATAGAACTGAACATGTTTAACTCAACAAATAATGACTAGAAATTAAAGAAAGACATTCATGAGTCATTGAGAAAAAAAATACTTAGGAAGAGTATGGGTCCTACAAAGTTACAAAGTGGTAAGATCCCCTTAGCATAGACAGTGTGCTCCTGGTAAAAAATGGCCCATACTGTATCCTCTCTGCTTACTTCACTGTAAAACTTTCTTATCTGTCTCTGCCTGGGTAGCTTGTCTTCAGCTCTCCAAAATCAAACTAGCCACCTTTTCAATCACAGGTTAAAGATCCTGAATATGTCAGTCCTCAGGACGAGGAAAAATATGATCCAGGCATCATAGAAGCTCAGTAAACGTTTTTCAGTAACTGCAAAAAAAAGAACAAATTAATATAAAAGCATCACTCATTTTTCTGCTATAATCATGCCCATTGGAAGAGAAAATCATCAGAGTGTGAAACAAAAAAAAATGAAAAGAAAGGAGAGTAAGGGGAAGTATGACTCTATTCTGCCAAGGGCATGGATATAAAAGGAAAAAACTCAAGAATGTGAAGGGGTTATTAGAGAGGCAAGGGGACTTCCTAAACAGGGTCAGTGTTGAATAGTTGTATCAAGATCATAAGCTTAGGATATTTAAAAAGTAAAAAAGCTTGAGTACCATGTGATTTTATATTTATAGATACTGTTCAGTCATCCTGCTGTGCTTTTACAGACATCCTTCGGTTTATGTGCCTTCCATGACCCCGATGTTTGAAATTAACTCTTCTTATAGCTTTTATATTTGCTTAGAGTACGGTTTAAAGTATTGTTTCCATCTCACAAGTAGCTGTAATATCTTAGTGAGTAACTGTCTGCTCCAGAAACTTTTTGTTCCTCACCAAAGAATGTTTCTTGATATTTTTATGTATTTTGATACAATCACCAGTGAGATGAGTTAGCAGGCACATGGGCCTCCCACCAAATCTGTCCACTGGAGTTCCAGCCTTTAGAACCACATGGTGGAAGGAAAAATTGACTGCCACAAACTTTCCTCTGACCTCCACACTATCCATTAGAAACACATGGTAACACACAAATGCACATACATGTGTGTGCACAAGCACGCACACACACACAATTAAAAACACACTCATGATTAATATTTATAATCATTTATAACGGTTATTTAAGAATCTCTTTTATACAATACAAACAGTATGTGTTTTTATTTGAGATTCTGGAATAAACCGTATATAAATGATACACAAAAATAGTTTCCTTTAAATCCATTGATATAACTCCAAAAGACAGAGGCAGTATAAGTTCTCCTACAGCTTATCTATTCTCAGCTAAAACTAAGCTGTAGAACTATAATATAGTGAAATTTGCTTTCTTTATTTATAAATACTGAATTTGCAATTCTATGCATTTAAAATGAATGCAAACCTGAAGATTATATAGTGGTTATCCATTTTCTTCTCTCAAATCTCTTATGTGCAGCACACAAAAAATTCATACCTAGATATTATGGAAAACCTGGTTGTAAAAAAATTGCCTTTATTTATGTTTAGATGAATGACTCTAATAATATTTTAATCTTTAAAAGTTTTATGCATTTCTACGGTGTATATTGATCATATTCTTCCACCACTACCTCCCCAAACTTTCCTTTTGGCTCTCAACTTCCCACTTCATGCTCCTTTAAATTTTGTTTTGTTATTGATAACCCCAAGTCTAATTACTGCTTTCCATGTGCAAGTGGTTATGTGACCTTGCACTGGGGTGTGTACAACCTCCCAGCAGCCAAGTCTACCCCCTTGGCAAACTTAAAATGTATTGTATTAGAAAAATTGGTTCAGAAAATATTGGTATCCATTATAGAATATAGGACATACTAAAGTTTTTTCATTGGATGACACAGAAAGCATACTTTTAAAATTGCTGAATTCATGAATATATTTTAATAATACTGTTTAGACACAGTTTAATTATAAGCAAGTTGCACAGAAGCTTGGCAGTAGAGCAATCGTCTTCAGGACCTGTGGGATTTCTTATTGTTACAGAACTAAAACAATTATACACACGGATCCTCCTCTACAGGCATTTTATTTGTTTTGCTTTGTTCGGGAGAGATAAGTATCATTAAAATGAATAGTATGCATGAGATAGTAAAAAATCAAATAAAAATTAGCAAAAACAATGTGAAGATATTTCTAAATAAAAACTACCACCGAATCACAACCAACCAGAGAAACCCAAGAAGCCATTTCTTTAGAAGTGAGTGTTTTTAATTAACTCAACAGATTTAATTGTGAGCACAAACATGACTTTCCATAATTTGCAAAATTTATCACTTTCAAAATGCTTCAGTAAGAGGAGCACACACAGACTGTGAGCTGATAGATGTTAGCTGAGTAAGTTGCAGTTAAATTTTGGAAAACTGTGATCTTAGACTGCAGTGTTTAATAAACATTTAAATAAACAGAAGGATCTGCTAGGCATAGCTTAAATTCTAATACCCACAGAATCTTTCTAACAGTATAATAATCTGTGGTTATCCAGTTACCATAGAACCTTCTTCTTCCCACATGTATTGTGTAGGCCAAAGTTCTGCTTGGGGTTGTGGAGAATTGAGATCAAATTATGCCCCTATTCTTTTTGACTTGTTTTCCTTTTCTCACAGGGTCTACAGCCATTTGCTTATCTCAGCACTTCAAAGCATGTTAAAGGTCTGCAGTGGGTTAAGAGAGGTGCCCTGTGTCATTTCTATTTCCCAAGAGAAATAACAGTGTCATTCAACAGTTTCCAGATTCAGCACGATGTCCAACTTAGACTTTACCAGGGGCCCTGCCTCAGGTCTCAATCTGTTCCTTTCTCTGATGCATGATCCCACAATCTGAATAAGCTTCAAATTACAAACAAAAAGACTGAAGCTGGAGGGATGACTTAGTGGGAAAAGTGCTTGCTGTACCAGTTTGAAGACCTGAGTTCAAAGCCTGAGCACCCACGTAAAAGCCCGGTGTACCACCATGTGTCTGTGACACTGATGCTAGATCAGGATGCATAAAATCATGGAATTGGTCTGATCCTACTGCTTTGAGAGACACAATCATGTGTTTTTCAGGTTAGAGTCCATGGCTCCTGGAGTACTGTGTGCCTTCAAGTTACTGAGAAACTGAGACACTTCTTCAGGCAGTGAAGCATCCAGGCTGCCTTGTGATTCCCTGTATCCCACAGAAGTAAAGGAAGCATGTAGAAGCTTGACAAGACAATTCATCTTTGACAGTACTCTTGTGTACCTTGTATAGCTTGCAAGCATCATTGTATCCTGGCAAGTACTGACAGTGGAAACTGCCATTGTATTCTGTTTCTGATAAGGGTATAAAATAATCTGATTGCCTGGAATAAACTTGTCCAGCCTCAGTCTTGCTGAGACCTCTCCATCCTGTCTGGTAAAGATTCATTTCTCATTGATCATATCAGGTAACCTTGTCCTGATAAGTAAGCACTAGCACTTACAAGGAGTATCTCTATGGTTTGCTGCAAGTCTTCCTAGCCAGTGATAAGTTCAAGGTTCAGTGAGAGATGTTGCTTCAAAAACCAAGGTGGTGCTGCAAAGATGGTTGAGCAGTTAAAAACATTCCTTGATTTTGAAGAAGACCAGGGTTCAATTGCCAGAAACTCCATAACTGCTCACAACCATATGCAAATCCAGTTTCCAGAGGCCCAACTTCCTCTCTGGCCTCTACAGGTACCAGGCATACACATGGTACACATAAATACATAAAGGCAGAACACTCACACAAATAAAATGAAATAAATAAATCCAAAAAGAAAATAGTAATCTAGGAAAGCATTCAACATAAATATCTGGCCTGCTTATACACAAAGATAATAACATATACACTAACATGCACTCACACACACACACACAGATAAATAATAAATAAATAATAAAATTTAAAGAAAAAAAACAGAAACAAAACAAGTGGTGTGCGAAGATCAGCATAATGAAGGAAATGAGAAGTCCAATGTCATTCCCAAATTTCAATGTTGAGAAGTACTTACTATGCCCACACATCTCACTTACCGATTGTTTAAGAAATTAAAATACATCCACCAAAGGCCATGTCTAGATTCATAGTATTTCTTCAGCCTGGGGCTGTGTTGATGACTGTGACGTGTGTTGCCACCAATTGCCATGAGAATGTCCATGGTCTCTGTTTCTGCCTGAAACCATGTTATTGTCTGTGGTCCCTCCTTCTTCCTCTATTGTCTGAAGTCATATTGACATCCTCAGCCTATGTTTCTATCAAGGGTTATGATGGTGCCCACAGCCTGTGCTGCAGTAGAGGGATGTGTTGATATCTTGATTTATGCTGTCACTGGAACATGGCACGTGCTGATACCATGTGGATGGAGGTCCATGAGCTATGCTCCTGTGGACTGTAAAGTGCAGGGAAGCTCCTTTTCCTGTGGTAATGATGACTTTAGACTCAAAGTTGATAAAGAGGGACATAGGAAGTTTATATGACAAGCCTTTCTCCTTCACCCCCTAAAAGTAACAGCCTAGACAGAAAGCCATCAAAGAGAATTTTTAAAAACATGATAAGGATGCTGAAGTGTAACTTCCCACAATTGATGGCTTCTAGTGGGGGTGCCTGTGGGGAATGACTCAGTTTGTTTGTTTTGTTTTTGTAAGAGGCTTGTGATTGGGAGTTTGACTATACTTCAGTGAGTACAACAAATTGGTCTCTTCTTTTTCCTGTTTTTCTTTTCCTCCTCTTCTTCCTCCTCTTTCTTTCTTCTTCCTTCTTTTTTGGGGGAGGTCACAAGTGTGGGAGTGGACCTGGAAAGACTGGGAAGTAAGTATGATCAGGATTCATGATGTGAATTCCCAAAAAATCAATAAGAATATGAAAAGAAAATAAAAGAATTTGAAATCAATACATTACTTTTATTTTAATTCATGTTTTATACTAGCTACTAAATTCTTAGCACCAATATGATGTGGGAGTGATTTCTTTCTAATCTGTTGCTTTCATTGGTTAATTAATAAAGAAACTGCCTAGGCCCATTTGATAGGCCAACCCTTAGGTGGGTGGAGTAAACAGAACAGAATGCTTGGAGAAAGAAAGCTGAGTCAGGATTCACCATGATTCTCCCATTCCAGAGAGATGCAGGTTAAGATCTTTGCTGGTAAGCCAGCTCGTGGTGCTACACAGAATATTAGAAATGGGTTAGATCAATATGTAAGAGCTAGCCAATAAAAGGCTGGAACTAATGGGCCAGGCAGTGTTTAAAAGAATACAGTATCCGTGTAATTATTTCGGGTAAAGCTAGCCGTGCGGGAGCCAGGGTGGCGGGATGCAGCCCGCTGCTCCTACTACAACACTACACCAATACTAAGTCATATGGACCTGGATCTATACCTATGTGGCACATATACTATTATATACATTTTCTCAGGAACTAGCAGTCATCAAAAATGTATGTAATTAAGTACCAAAAATAAGCATAAGAACTTCTGAGAAATCTTGAATTCATACTATAATTTCCCTATCTCTAGGGTTGGGATATTGGTTTTATTTATTTCTATAGTAACTATGATTTTTGTGTGCAATGTCTAGGATAATCTAAGAAATCAAGAAATAAATAATCCACTTTTATGTTTATTATTTCAGATAACAAAGACTCTTTAGGAAAATTTTATTCAAAATTTGGGTATGGTTCTTTTTAGTTTTCAACCATTATGTAAACACAGTAAAGACTGGCCTAGAGACTTCACTTCCTTACTTTGCTTGCCTAAAATTGAAACTGAGCAAATAAATCTGAATTATTTCTAATATAAATATTTTTCATCAGAACTTGGATTTTAATAAGTAGAACTTCATTGTGGAAAATTAAGGAAAGCCACATTTTTTGTGTATTATGCTTTAAGCTCCATTCACATAAATTTAATTAAATACATACTCCACTAATCTTGACCATGAAAACACAGCTTTTTACAATAGGGACCAAGGGAATTATTAACATTTTCCGTCAAGAAAATTTCAGTTCTAACCAAGTGCCACAGCAAAATAAATATAAAATAAAGTATTTGGAAAACATTTATTGTAGTAAGTAGGATCCAGAGTTTATTTAGCTAAAGCAAAATTCCTTAGACATGCCCAGAGATTCTCTGTCACTCTTCAGTTTCTTCTTCTCCCCTTCCCTCATCTCCTTGTCTCTTCCCAATACTGCTTCTCCCCCTTCCATTTCCCACCCTCTGCTTTCTCTCTCTCTTTATCTTTCCTTAGAAGCATTTTGGAGCCTGGTGATACAGCAATAAATAAAATACAATGTAATTATCACCTTCAAGCAACTCCAACAGAGTTATGTAGTTATAAAAATGGATCTGACCAATACACAAAAACTGCATACTAACAGAAGCTTTATATTAGATGCTGTTTCTCCCCTAACACACACTTAGTATAAGCTTGAAACACCCCCTTTAAGAAAAATGACTCAGAGTACCTCCGTTACCGGAAGGAGGAGAAACCAAATATGGACAAAGACAGACGATCTAGAAGGGAGCACATGACTACTCGGAGTCAGGATTCAGTGCTGTAGATTATAAGGAACCATTGGGAGATTTGAATAAGACAAATGCTATGATAGTAATTCAACTTCATAAGTATCATTTTGGTGTGCTGCTGAAAGACAGTTGAGGGGAACTGTGCATGGATAAGCCAGGAAACCAGCCAAAAGACTACTTCTACAGCCCAGGTGAAAGCAAACACACGAGGAACAGGAGGTGAGGACAAAAGATGGAAGGTTTTGTTCAGGCAGACTCTGCTCTCCCTAACTAGCAGATCACACATTTCAGGCTTGTGTCTGTAGCTCATGCTTTGCCTTTCACACTTAGCCTCCAGGAGACAAGTGGTTAAGAACTTCCCTGCTTCCCCTGCTCCAAAAATCTCTAATGCCATCAATTTTCTCGAAGTGAGGGAGACACTTGTTTAAGAACTCTTCCACTTTCTGCTCCCCACCCCAGTTCCACTAATCTTTAACACCATCAGTTTTCTCTAAGAAGTGATTAGTGTACAAGAAAATAGATAGAACTGTCATTATCACATATAAAACTCACTTTGCCTTAAATTGATTTCCTTCTCATGAATACCTGGGACAACCACCGATGGGGAATTTTGTTCTCCTTGCTCATTTTTTTTCCTCTCCGACATACTTAAGAAGGTTCTAGTTCTCCAGATATTATGAAAATGTTAAAAAAGGAAGGAAGAAAGGACAGCCTGACATGGGAGACTCCCTCGGTGTCAAGACTTCTAGGAGATTTCACTTTGTATTCTTTTGAGATTTAGTGTGAAGTTTCTATGTATTGTGTATTGGGAGGTAGATGCCCCTTTGGGCTCTTTAGATGTTCATCACTACCCATTGTTGGGGAGTTTTTGTCTTCATTTCTTCTTTTTTAACACTTATATTTTAATTTAAAGATACATATTAAGCTGGGCAGTGGTGACATACGCCTTTAATCCCAACACTCAGGAGGCAGAGGCAGGAGGATCTCTGTGAGTGTGGCCAGTCTGAGCTATAGAATGAGTTCTGGGACAGACAAAGTTGTTAAACAGAAAAACCCTGCCTTGAAAAAGCAAAAAAAAAAGATATATATTAAAAATATTCAGAAGATTTATTAATACAGAAAACCACAAGATTTTCTCCTTGACTCATACAAATAGACATTTTTTTATGGAAGCAAATACACTCTCCTAGAGCACACTTAGCTACCCTACAAACACCATGGAGTCCAGACTGTTGTGGCACCATCACTTCTCAGGAAAGCCTTCCAGAAAGATCTAAGTGAGTTTCAGTTTCTGATCTGTTCTTCTGCAGACATTCTATGTCTCATAGTCCAGAAATATTTCAAATGTGGTTCTCTTCTCTCTCCCCTGCATCCCACATCATTTACTTTAATATGTTCTTTACTTATTTGTGATGCCACTCAACTATTGAGAGCATACATTAGGCTTTCAATTGTTTGTTTAGATTTTCATTTATTCCTTGAAGTTTTCATACATATATACAGTATACTTTGATTATACCCACTCCCCACTCCCTCTTCCCAAACCTCATGTACACTTTTTCTACTACTAATAGCTCACTGGGTTGAATTAGTGTTTAAGAAATATGCATGGGCCGGGCGTTGGTGGCGCACGCCTTTAATCCCAGCACTCGGGAGGCAGAGGCAGGCAGATCTCCGTGAGTTCGAGACCAGCCTGATCTACAGAGCTAGTTCCAGGACAGGCTCCAAAGCCACAGAGAAACCCTGTCTCGAAAAACAAAAAAAAAAAAAAGAAAGAAATATGCATGGGTATGGAGTCATCTGCTGGGGCAAGAGCAGCCTCATTAATCTTACCCCCATCCTCATCAGTCATCAACTGCCTGTAATTACTTGTCCAGGGGTAGAATCTTGGGAAACCATATCCCATCCATGCTGGGATTTTGACTCAATTTTGTACATGTTTATGCAGGCAACCAACACTGCTTTGAATTCATGCATGCAAACATAACTACTTCCCTGGGTAATTTAGAATAAAATGCTCTCCAGGCTTGAAGGAGGAGAACATGTCTATCCCATCCTTTCCCAGGAGCATTAAGGCAGTTATTCATCACAGACCTAACCAAACTCTCCCATTGCTCTATACTTTTAGGATCTCAGGGTAAATGTAAAGTTTCAAAGATTGATGAAACTTATTTTTAATAGTTTCCCTTGTAAAAAATGTCACAACTACTCATTCTAGAGATTTAAATTTTTACTATGGATAATTTCATAAGTATGCAAACATAGTTCCATCTCTCACCAACCCTCATCCTTTCCCAATGGATTATATTGGCAGAAGATAACACAATTCTTTGATCCATAAGTATGTCATTTACTTTCTATAAATATATAGTAAATTACTACTAATATATTATCTTCAGACAGTATTTATTTATTATCTCATAGTTCTGTAAGTCAGAACCAAGTGAACTTGAATAGATTTCCTGAGTTCAGGGTCTTTCAAGGCTAAAGGGTAGTGGATAAATAAGGCTTGTTTATGTGTACATGCGTAGAGATAATCTGTTCCCAGCCCTACTATGGGTGGGTAGAAAAAACTACTCTCTGATAACTACAGATCTGAGACTTATTTCCTTGCTACATGTAAGTGCTTGCTGTCTTGACTAATCAAAACTGCTTGCATCCCTTTAGTGTCTATTTTTGTCTTCAAATTATAGACTGTCCTTATGCTTGAAATTGTTCTACCTTGACCTTCCCTATTCCTGTTCTATTTACTAACTGGAGAAAGATCCCTGTTTGGCATACCTCTGGTGTTTTCATTGGATATAGCTGTATAATCCAGTCTAACATCCTTACCTTAAGATCAAATCATTAGTCATCCTATCATATCTTCAAAATATCTTTCATCATGTTAGATCACGTTCATGAGAATAATTTCACTATATTGAGGGGTGTTTGAATGAAGGGAACATATTTTTGTTGTACCATCTTAGAAAGTCCAACATCTCATGAACCAGCATCAGTCAAGAATCCAAGATAATCTTTTCTCTACTGATCTTCTACTCCCAAGATCCCCACATGCCCATCCCACATTTCTTAGAAATTATATCTCATAATTTCAACAGTATAAAATAGCAAATTTTGGAATAATCTATATTAAAAAGGAAACACATTATCATAATGTAAATTTGTATTTTTGAATACAGAAGAACTCTAGAGGGAAATTGACCCACAGAAAGATGATCATTACTACCCCATGAGGAGAAGGAGACCAAACATGGACATGTACCCCATCTCTACCCCGACTGATCACTTACTTTAACCACTTCACCCATACAGTCTTGTGCCAGCTAAAACAGATTAAAGGATGATGAAATAACCATGCTAAATAGTTAAACATAAAAGTAGTTTATCACAAATTCTCAGAGATATTAGATATAATTGTGTGCCCCTACAGTGACATTTCTGTGAGAGAGCTCAGCGTGCTATTTTTCTCATTTTTGTAATTCTTTCTCAGATCACAGGAAAGTTTCTTAAATTTCCATTGAATTGAAAAAGTTTCAGTGGGTCTATTTCAAAGTGAGAAATGTGTGGTTTGGCCTTTTCCACCTCTATTCTTCCAACAACTATTTTGTCTTCTTGTAATAATCATCAATCTTTTCTTCCTAGAGGACCAGCCAAGATCATGGTTATTTTTGTGCCCCTTTGTCAAAACATATGCCACTAAATTTCAAATAGTTTTGCCTGTTTTATCTAATTATATTAGTTACTTTTTTCATTACTGTGAGAAAAGCAGTATAAGAAAGGAAAAGTTTAATCTGGCTCACAGTTTGAGAGGATACAGCTCATTGTGGCAGTGAAGTCATGGCAACAGGGAGAAGAGGAGACTGATAATACTGTTTACAAAATCAGGAATTGTTAGAGGGAATATGGTGGGGGGGGATACCTGAGCTCAGCTCAGCTGCCTTTTTCCTTTCTCATTATTATTCAGTCGTGGAACCAAGTAGATGAGATGATCCCACCAACACTCGGGTCCAGTTCATCCTCTCTTTAAACACCCTCAGAGACATACCAAGAGATACCTATCTCAGATGATGATACAAAGAATTAAGCTAATAATCAATGTTACCCTCACAATGATATGCTGATTTATTTGTCACTTATTAGGTTAACAAATTGGTCATTACTGTTATTTTAAGTACTATATCAATCATGAGCTGAAATAAAACAAAGAAACTCCAGGTATTGTTAAAGGAAGATTCTAGAAATATGTACAACAGAATTGCTCATCTCTGTTCTTTGTAGGTTGTCTCTTTAATAAAGAATTTATATAAATTGCAACTAAGAATTTTTTTCATATTTCTACAACTGGGATTTTACGATATTATTATTCACAACGGGACTAGCCTAAGTATTTTTTTTAACCTTCCACTTTTAAGAAAAGTGCTTTGTATAAACCATAGACACTTAGAGGCATATAAAAAATTTTTTAGACTCTAGAAATTTATTATTCAATAGGAAAAGGAGCAATCCTATCAGCCCAATGCAGACTGCTGCACAGGATTGTGAGATTAAGAGCCCATGTTCCCTCTTTGAATAGGATTTTTTAAAACAAGGTTACTCGGGTCTATAGATTGATGACTTGGAATGAATAGGGAGCAAATAGTTTTCCTCAGTCCACAAGTTCTTTTCATGTTCAAAGAAGAGAGTCTATTCAATTATTCCCTTCCTGTCAGATTGCCAAGTTTTGTCCTGTTGATTAAAGCCAATGCTTGGAAATTATAAAAATATTTTAACAAAAAGAGGCCAACACAGAGATCATAAGTGATTTAAATTCTAACAAAGTTGCTTCTCTTTTTGTGTGGCTTTTTCACATAAGATTCCATTTGGACCTTTGTGAATATTGCCAGGAGTTTGCAAGCAATGTTTCTTGTATTAACCTTGACTTTTTTATTAATTTCAGATGGACTTTGTTAGAACATTTCCCACAGATGCATCCTGATAGACAAAGATCTACAGTTATTTTCTCAGATATGTTTTGAAATGTTTGCTACAATTTCAAGACACGCAGCTTGCTACAAAAAAATAATAAGACTATCTTCTCTATGCCCTTTCTTTGATCAGCTCCAGACCAAGCACTCTATCAAAAACCTTTGTCTCCTAACTGCTTTCTGCTCTACAATGTCTACCAATCAATGTCAGCTACTTCTTTCTCATCACTTTGAAGAGGCCAAGTCGCATGAGCCTCAGCAAAGCAGTAGAAGGAAATTATTTTCACAATCTCTTTTAAAATATTGTGCTGAAAGAAAGTCAATTTATGAGATGTACATATTTTTATAAGAAAGAATGAATGCAATAAAATGTTGACTATGTCATTCCAACAGTGAATGCACAAAATGTCAGGAGGAGGCAAAAATACCAGAGAGTCGAAAATTGGATTCATAGTTGACAGAAGTTTTAAAGCTGAGCAAAGGAGAAATATGAAATTTACCTGATATCAGATAGAATATCAAGGATCCTCAAGATTATAGGATGAACATTTTTCTTATTTGATATAAGCAAGGAACACATATTTCCTGTGTAGTGGGCATCATAATCAAATTGAGCATCGACTGTATAAACCAAACAAACGTGATTGTCTCTATTAGAAGAAAGCTATTAAATAAATAATCACCAATAGTCAATAATAAATGTCACAAAGAAGAAAAGATGTTAAAGGATTATATATCTGAGGAAGCAAGTAAGAGCGAAAGGAGATGAGAAGTATTAAGCAGAGGGGGCTGTAGGCTTGGAGCGTTTGCCAGACAACAGAGCATGCAATTGTTCATATATATTTTGGAATTTACTCTAATTATAACTTATAATCATTGGGGATTTATTTCTACACACCAATAACTTGATTACATTTGTGTAATGTTGGAGATGAAAATTAAACACTGAATTTTGATTACATAACTCACACAAACACACTTCCTTGTCATTAGCTTTATTACTTCGGTTGATGTGGTTATTTGCAAAATTATATAAGGTTATGTAGGTCAGGAGAGACCAGGAAAGTTAAAGAGAATAATGAAGCATCTATTGTTCACTTATAAGTACAGGAGACAACTGTCTCTCATTCATCCTTGTATCTACTAAGAGCCTGCTTCTATCATATGGGACTAAATAAACCCCTTTGAATTTAATAATATATGGGCATTTGCACATTTATATACATATAAAATAGATAATTTTCAAAAGTTCCAAAAGGGTCCTTTCACCAATAGGCTTGGATAAGTATAGCTCTGTGTTTTACCATTCATGGTTCATTCACTAATGACACACTACCACAAAGGCCATTGTTAGAAACTGCAGATCTGAGATTCATTTCCTTGCTACATGTGCCTGCTTTTTTGACAGATCAAACTGCTTGCATCCCTTCAGTGTCCATATTTGTCTTCAAACCATAAACTGTTCTTACACTTGAAATTGCTTTGACTTGATCTTCCCTAATCCTGTTCTGTCTACTAACTAGAGAAAGATCCCTGTTTGTCATTCCTCTGCATCTAGTTATGTAATCCCATCAAATGTCCTTAACTAGTGATACACTACCACAAAGGCCCTTGTTAAAAACTCAAGACAGCATTGTATTAGCTATGTAGTCTTTGTACTTCTGTATGAACTTCAGGGTGGGTTTTTTTTTTCTGTTTCTGTGGAAATTGTCAGGGATGTTTTGAGTGGGGTTGTATTGAATCTGTATAATTATTGTTCCTTCCCCAAAATTATTAACTCTACCAATCCATGAGCAGAGGGGACGTCTTCCCATCACCTAGCATCATCCTTGATTAGTTTCTCCAGAGATTTAAAGTTTTCATTAAGGATGTCTTTCACCTCCTTCGTTAAATTTGTTCCAAGATATTTTACTTTAAATCCACCTGGCAACTACAGGTATTTTAAACACTTTTTGATCTTATACCCACAGATATGTGTTTCTCTCAACCCTCATCAAAGAAGTGTCTTTTTGCAGTAGGTGGAGGCTACTAATGAAATCCAATAGTACAAATACAGAGAATAGTGACTGTGCGGTGGCCAGGGGCAGGTTGGTCTTGTTTAGGTGACCATAGTACAACTGCAGCATAACCTCTGATATGGGATTGCAGTGAAGAATAGGGCTATATGGGAATTCCAAGCAGGTAGAGGAGGAGAGAGTAGACAGAGTCAGGTAGAAGCCATGTAGCCATGGCAGGAGACGGACGCTGGACACCAGCCGGAACAACTACATGACTATACACAAATTTATAGAAATTAGTTAATTTAAGATATAAGACCTAATAGGCATAATTCTCAAGGTCCAAATCAGGAGCAGAAGGAGAGAGAGCACGAGCAAGGAACTCAGGACCGCGAGGGGTGCACCCACACACTGAGACAATGGGGATGTTCTATTGGGAACTCACCAAGGCCAGCTGGCCTGGGTCTGAAAAAGCCTGGGATAAAACCGGACTCTCTGAACATAGCGGACAATGAGGACTGCTGAGAAGTCAAGAACAATGGCAATAGGTTTTTGATCCTACTGCACGTACTGGCTTTGTAAGAGCCTAGGCAGTTTTGATGCTCAACTTACTAGACCTGGATGGAGGTGGGGGTTCCTTGGACTTCCCACAGGGCAGGGAACCCTGATTGCTCTTCGGGCTGAGGAGGGAGGGGGACTTGATTAGGGGAGGTGGAGGGAAATGGGAGGCTGTGGCGAGGAAGAGACGGAAATCTTTAATTAATAAATAAATAAATAAAATAAAATAAAGACCTAATAGGCCAAGCAGTGTTGTAATAATATAGTTTCTGTGTGATTATTTCATGTCTGGGCAGCAGGGAAACAAATGAGCAGCCTTCATCAACAGATTCACATGCCAATGTGGGGCTGACTATATCCACATAAAACCTGAGAGCTTGAAAAGAATTTCTGGACAGAAAAGAACAGAGTTTAGTGAAACTTCTTGAAAGCTTCATTTTTTTAAAGATGGAATTTGTTTTCTGTCAGGAAACAGTGGTGTGGTACATTTACACAGTGGAGTACTACACAGCAGAAAAAATAACATCTTAACATCTTCCATTTTGCAGGCAAATGGATGGATCCAGAAAACATCATTTTAAGTGAGGTAACCCAGACACAGAAAGATAATATCACATGTACTCACTCATTTTTTAAACATAAAACAAAGAAAAACAGCCCACAAATCACAATCCCAGAGAGCCTAGACAACAATGAGAACCCTAAGAGACACATATATAGATCTAATCTACATCGGAAGTAAAAAAGACAAGATGTCCTGAATAAATTGGGAGCATGGGAACCTTAGGAGAGGGTTGAAGGGGAGGGAAGAGGAAAGGAGGGGAGCAGAGAAAATATAGAGCTCAATAAAAAAAATCAATTTAAAAAAGTGGGGGAAAAAAGGCTTACTGATTCATCATAAGAAACAGCAGACCCTGGTTCAGGCAGCATGAACTCTGGCTTTTTCAAGAGGCCAAGCACTTGAATGGGGTTTGCAAGCAGCATGTTGCAAGGTACTTGGTGGCAGCATGGGCCAAGTTGAGGTGGTGATACATATATTAATAGAAAGGGGTTAATTTAAGATGTAAGAGATAGCCAATAAGAAGCATAAGAAAATAGACCAAGCAGTGTTGTAATAATACAGTTTCTGTGTGATTATTTTGGGTTTTGGAGCTTGAGAAGTAAACAAGCCGTCACCACCAACAAACCTCTACATGTAAGATTATAAAATATCATGGAAGAGAGGGCCAGAAAACTGTAAGAGACAGCAGGATGCCTTCTGAGATATAGTATCTTCTAGTCATGACATATTGCAATGAAATAAAAGAACAATTTTAAAATTTTCAAAGAACCAAAGATAGAGAGATAAATCAGTCTACAAAAAACACTTAGAAACATGGACACCTGAGTTCAATTCCAATAACTTACATTTAAAAAAAAATGAAGCCCATAGTTGTTGAAACGCCTTGTTATCCCCACACTAAGAAGATACACACAAATGAATTCCTTGGAATTCAGTCAGTATAGTGTACTCTACAAACTTTGATGGAGACAGAGACCCACATTGGAGCACCAGACAGAAATCTCAAGGTCCAAATCAGGAGCAGAAGGAGAGAGAGCACGAGCAAGGAAATCCGGACCCCGAGGGGTGCACCCACACACTGAGACAATGGGGATGTTCTATCTGGAACTCACCAAGGCCAGCTGGCCCGGGTCTGAAAAAGCATGGGATAAAACCGGATTTGCTGAACATAGTGGACAATGAGGACTACTGAGAAGTCAAGAACAGTGGCAATGGGTTTTGATCCTACTGCATGTACTGGCTTTGTGGGAGCCTAGGCAGTTTGGATGCTCATCACACTAGACCTGGATGGAGGTGGGTGGTCCTTGGACTTCCCAAAGGGCAGGGAACCCTGATAGGGAGGGGGACTTGATTGGGGGAGGGGGAGGGAAATGGGAGGTGGTGGCGGAGAGGAGGCAGAAATCTTTAATAAATAAATAAATAAACTTTGATGGAGCAAGAAATCTTGTTTCAAAAGCAAAATAAAACTTCTTAAATATAAAATAAAATAAGCCAAACAAGAGCAAAATAATGAATCCTTAGGAATAACCCCTAAGGTTATCTTTTTGCTTCCACATGTTCCTGCACACATGTGCATCCACACACACATGAACATGCATGCATATAGAAATATACACTCCCCAAATACTCAAAGAACTACAAAAACATGTGCAGGAAGTCAAGAAAATAGTATCTAGACAATTTAAAAATTATGAGGTCGAAAAGTGCATCATTCAAAATTTTACAATAAAAATCCCTATAGAAATCAAATGAGAAATCTGAGCAGTCATAAGAGAATATTAGCAAAATTGAAGTTACAACAATGAAAATCACTGAGTACAAAAAAATAGGAACTCATTGAAGATGAGTGATCAGTGACCACAATGTGTGAGACACTTTAGAGCAGAGAAATCAATATTCCACAGGTCTACAAAAAAGAAAAGAGGCAGATTACATGTTGTAAACAAAGAAGGGTAAAATTTTTCCAGAATAGATGAGAGATATTCTTATAAACATCCAAAAAATTTGAATGAATAAAAACTAAATAGGACACAGAAAATACCCACATTGAGACACACTATAGCTAAACTTCCTAAGCGCAAAGAAATAATGATGAAAGCAGCAAAAGAAAAGATTTTTTCTAATTTTTTATAATGTTTTCAAATACATTTGTCTTAGTTTATTTTCCTACACTCTGACAAAGCGAGCTTACGAGAGAAAGAGTTTAATAGTGACCAGTGAGACACTAGCCATCATGGTAGAGAACTAAAGATAGCAGGAGCTTGAAACACCTAAATACAAGCTTGTAGGGCTCAGTTCACTCTCTCCTACAAAGGCCAAGACCTCCTTCCTAGGAAATTGTCTAACCCAGGGATTCTCAAACTGGTGGTCATGACCCCTTTGAAGTCACATATCAAATATTTATATTATGATTTATAACAGTAGTAACATTATAATTATGAAGCAGAAATGAAATAATTTTATGGTGGGAGATCACCACAACATAAGGAACTGTACTAAAATGTCACAGCATCAGGAATGTTGAGAACCATTAATTTAACCCATAATTAAGATAGGTCCTCCCATATCAATCAAGAGAATACCCTACAAAAATATTTATATTCCCATCTATCAGGTTTCCTTTAGTTCTGTCATTTTACTAGTAACACTATCACAACTTCACTCTCCCATGCTGGCTTTATAGCCAAACACACTAAAGTTAAGACAAAGACTTCTAATCCTTGTCTAAAAGTCTGTGACCTTTAAAATTTGACTTATTATTCTTCATCATTTTCAATACTTTAAAGCCAAAAATCTCTTTATTATACACTCCTAAACACGGACAGACACACACACAAAAAAATCAAAAGTCTATATTTCCAAGATACAATGACTCAGGGTAAGCATTTTAATTTTAAAGCAAAATAACAAGGACAGGAATAATCACAAGAGATTGAAACCAAAACCCAGCATAACAAATCTCAAATCCTGTACCTTCATGTCTAATTTTTAGGCTTATATTGTAATATTTGTGCTGTGGGCTCTCTCCTAGACTAGATCTATGTCTGAAGTAATCCTTGGTGAGCATCTCATAGTTTTGGCATCTCCAGTATCTCAGAGTCTCAAGTGCAGATAAAGCTTTACCTTCACCACTTCATGAAAGGTCCTTCCAAGGCCTAGTCTGCAAGAACTCCAATCCTACTTCACAATGTCTGATCTCATCTGTTCTCCCCAATGCTCTCAAACCTACATTCTCCATGACTTCCAAAGCAGCACAAGGTGGATGACATTGCCAAGTCCCACTGTTAACTCAAGATGTAGCTTGATCCCTTGGACCACAACAGACCACAGCCCTATCAGCTTCTGTGTGCTAGTCCTGGGAGATATTTTCCTAGGAAGATTCTTTTGAAGAGCAGGGAACCTCTTCAGTTTTGGCTTTTTTCTCCTTTAAATGAATTTAGACCTTCACAAGATGAAGCTGCCAGAAGTAGGGTTTTGCCCTCAGGATACCTTTCCTATCAACTCAGTAGTTTACAGGAGGCTTCTTTTCAGTAGTGCTGGTCTCTTTAGTAAGTACAGCTGCTTCTGAGCACCAACAATGATGCTCTCCTTTCTTTAAATTCAACTTTTCTCAAGTTTTCAGGGCCAAGTCAGACTTTGGTCAACAGTAGCATACTAATAGCCCCTAGTTAATTAGTTCCTAATAGAGCCCTTGTCCCGCTCTGTGATAGGCTTGGCCTTTCCTGTCCACATTTCTCTCAGAATTTCTGTGTCCCAAATCCAACATTCTCTAAAATGGAGCTTCCACCAAAATGGCCCATTAAGATCTGTGTCTATCATTCAAGGTATTCTTTAACCCAATGTTTCAGTGGTCCAAGAACCACATAGTAAAGTTTATCCTAGCAATTGCTAAACCTTGTACTACCAATTTCTGTTTTCTTTTCTCATTAGCATGATAAAAAATATTCAAGCAAGAGCATCTTAGGAGAAAAAAGATTAAAAGATTCACTTTAATTTCCAGTTCAAGGTATTAGCCACCATGACGGGATAGCTAGGGAAGTAGAGGCTTGAAGATGTGGATGCATTTATATTCCCAGTCAAAAGAAGAGACAATGAAGATATGTATGCTAGTGATCAGTTTGCTATATCCTTCTTACATGCTTCAGAATCCCAAGAAATGATGAGTGGGTTTTTTTCACACCAATTAGTTAATGCAATCAAGAAAACTCCCAACAGACATGCACAGAGGTCCATGTCAGACAGTTCTCCAGTAAGTCAAGTGGACAATTAACACTATCACACAATGGATCTGATATGATAGAGTTTTTCATCAGAAACTTCAGAGATCAACATATTCAAAGTATTAAGAGAAGTCTACAAACTATAAAGAGGCATATATATATATATTTCTATATCTTATATGTAGGAAAATAAAATCACCATCAACACATCAACATACAGTTTTTTATCTGGAAAGGCAGTCTGTCAAAAGTAAAAGAAGTTAAGATATTCTTAAGTAAACAAAAAATAGAATTTGTTAGCCCCAGATCTGCACAGCAAAAATACTGAAGGGAGTTGAAGGTGAGCTAAAAGAAAAGTAAACAGTCAGTTTACTTTTTTTTTTTTTTTACTTTTTGCTATACTGAAGTATAAATATCCAACAAAAGATCAATGCATGGGTGTTGTCAGGGTTTCTGTCCTACTCAGTTCCCACAGTCGTTAGGTCCCAAAAAAATCACTCAGAATTCTACATTAGTTATAAACTGATTGGCCCATTAGCTCAGGCTTCTTAGTAACTCTTGTAACTTATATTAGCCCATTATTCTTGTCTATGATAGCAATATGGCTCAGTACCTTTTTCAGTGAGGTGGTCACATTTTGCTTCTTCTGTGGTCTGGACAGGACTGCAAAGGGAGCTTCCCTCTTCTCAGAATTCTCCTGTTCTCATTGACCTGCCTTTACTTCTTATCTGGTTGTCCCACCTATACTTTCTGCCTGGCTACTGGCCAAACAATATTTATTTAAAAGATAATTGACAGAATATAAACAATTGTTTTTTTACCACTTCCCCCTATTAAAAAAAAGAACATCCATTGTCCATTTTTGGAAATGTGGGCATAGTTTTCTAGGCTACTTCTTGCTGGTTAAGGGTGCTGTTAATCTTTTGGGGACCTAAAGAAAACTTAGAATTATGATCAAGTCCTGACTGGAGTATTTTGTGAGGCGTGATCATCTCAGACAGCAGTCTTGAACCTATTTGGATATAGAACTCAGACATCTGGGCCATCTGTTCCTACTGGAGATATCTCAGGCGGTCTTCTTTGATCAAACCAGATTTTTCTTAACTCAGAATGAATCCACAGCCTCTCATTTCCTGTGGAAACAAAAACAAAATCTCTTCTCCAAAGTAACATTCCTTTTGACTTCAATTTTGAAGTCAAGGTATTTTCAAAATACCTGTCTTAGATTAATTCAGCAGCATTTATAAGCAAATAACTTTTAGCAGCTGTTGCTCCTTCCTCAGGATTCAAACAATTCAAAGAGAGCATAATAAGATACAGTGGCAAGATTCTCTGTGTATTTTTCATATTTTCACGGCTTTATTTTAACCTCAATTTCTTTTATTCTTACTTTTACTTTTTTAGACAGGTTCTCTGTATATCTTTGGCTGTTTTAGAACTCCCTCTGTACACCAGGTTGTCTTTGAACTCACAGAAATCCACCTGCCTCTGACTCCCAAGTGTGGGGATTAAAGGTGTGTGCTACCACACTTTGAACCCACAGAAATCTATCTTTCTCTGCCTCCCAGGCATTGGGATTAAAGATGTGTGCTACCACACCTTGAACTCACAGAGGTCTGCCTGCCTCTGCCTTCCAAGTGCTAGGATTAAAAGTGTGTGCCACCACACCTTGAATTTACATAAGTCTGTCTGCCTCTGCTTCCCAAGCATTGGGATTAAAGATGTATACCACTACACCTTGAATTCATAGAGTTCTGCATGCCTCTGTGTCCCAAGTGTTGGGATTAAAGGTATGTACCACAACCAACTACTCTGTTTCTTTCTTTTTTTATTTTAAGGACTTAAACCTTTTTCTTTTCTCTTCCAAGCCTGCATATAATTTTAACACACTGAAAACCATTTGAAGGTTTTTTTTCATCTTTGAATCTCTCTTTACTGTATATCTCTCCTTTTCTTATCACGTGAGTCTTTAATTTCCTAAGCAATATGGAGAGGATTAGAGCTGTAGCTTTGATGGCTGGACCCAGCTGATTCCTTAGCTTCTGATATTCAAAACTCATGTCAGAGGTACCAGCCAGAGCTGTGTTTATTGCCACAACTCTCCAGTGTTTCAAGGTCCCTGTCACCACCAAAAAGCATGCAGTCAGCTTTTCATCAAAACCATTTAAGTGTTTTGTGGCAGGACCTCTTAAAAGAGCTGCAAGGTCAGGAAGCCTCTCTTAAATGAGAGTGTTTGCCTCTAGCAAGCAGAACCCACCCTAGAAAATGCTGCTATTAAGAAGCCATGTTTAACTCTATTCTTTTTTATCTAGAATAACTTCCAAAGTTCTCTCAGGCTTTTAAGTAGATTTGCTCAGCCCCACGTTGGGTGCCAGATGTAGATGTAAGTCACAAAACAATCCCATACCAACTTGGAATTATGATTAATAAAAGGGTTATTCATTTAATGGGAAAACTTACAGATCACTGTCCTAGACAACCGCCCTCTGTGTGACCAGGAACAGAGTCTAGTAGCCAGAAGAAGAGCTGGAAACAGGAGAGCAAGAGCATGGTACCACTCCCTTATAAAGCAAAAGAGACCATGCCCAAGTAGGCTGGTATCTTAAAGACTGTTGGCTGAAGGAGCAGAAGGAGCTCACTCCACACCTGGGGGAACTGCAAAATATAAAATGCTTATAATAATAACATATGGTTTCTGTATTACTTATGACATTAATATATGTTATTATAAAATTAATTATTATAAAGACTAAATGATTGAAACTTTAGCTGGGGGTTTCATATTTTGTTTTAAAAATAATATAGGAATCAACAAATTGATAAAGGGAACTAAGCCATGCTTTAGATGAAATTTAGCTTAAATATGCATGCAATATTGTACCATCATTGATCAAAAACAGTAAGGTCAAATCTCTTAGAAGACAAGGTGTTATTGCAAGAAAGCAAATCAAAAGGACACTGGCATTCCTTACACCTCTCAGAGTGGCTAAGACCAAAAGCACAAATAGTAGATTATACTAGAACTGGTAGGACTGCAAATTTCTACAGTCTCTTTGGAAATCAATATGGCAATTTCTAAGAATTTGGGAACCAATCTACTTCCAGACCCAATGAAACCACTCTTGGGCATATACCCAAAGGAAGTTCAATCATACCACAAGGATATATTCTCAACGATGTTCATAGCAGCTTTATTTGTAATAGACAGAACCTGTAAACAACCTAAATGATCCTCAACCAAAGAATGGATTTTAAAAAATGTGGTGCATTTGCTCATTGGAGTATTACTCAGCCATTAAAAACAATGGCATCAGGAAATTTTAAGGCAAATTGATGGAACTAGAAAAAAAATTATCCTAAGTGAGGTAACCCAGATCCAGAAAGACAAATATACTCACTTACAAGTGAATATTAACTGCAAAGTAAGTAATAACCATGCTACAATCCAGAAATCAAGCGAGGCTAGATAACAAGGCAGGCCTAAGGGGGAACACATGGCCTTCCTGGCAACAAATATCCTAAGGAAAGAAGGATTTAATTAGATTCAGTCTACCATAGCAGAAATGTGAAGGCATCAAAAGTTTGAGATATCCCATAACCTTGCATCCCCAGTCACAGGGCAGAGAGATGATGCTCAGCTCCCCCACCCCTTTTCTACTCAGCCCAGAATCCCAGCTCATGGAATGGTGTCACTCAAATTTAGATCAATTAAACTTATCTAGAACAATGCCCTACAGACATGCCCAAAAATTTGTCTCCATCCTTATTCTAAGTCTCATCAAAAAAAAATCAAAAATTGAAATTAACCATCATATAACTTGACCCATGAATTATGTCAAATGTTAGGTATCATGAAGTCCTCCATTTCAACCCCTTCACTTTACTTTTTAAAACTGATCATTCATAATGTACCTTTAAAGTAATTTTTGTTTCTAAAATGCTGCTCTTTGAAACAGTCCTACTCCACAGGAAAAATATTTGCAGATATGTGGAACTTACAGAGGGAACGAAGCTACACATGGCGAAGAGAGAATATGTTGCAAGGGACAGCCGAATCCAGAAAGATTGCCTGCTGTTATAGAGGAGCTTACCCTAGGCAAACCCACTGACATATGAAATGGGGAATACTTGCTGAAGTTTTGTAATACAGGGTCAGCAGCTGTGTTGCAGTTTATCGACAATCAGCTGAGTTTCTACTTCAAAATATAAGCTTCTTTTCCTCTCTAAACCAAAGTCTTACAAGAAGACCTGTGGAAATAAATATGTCTAGGAGACTAATGCTTCAGGTTGCGGTGTAACTAAGTTAAGCCAGTGACACCTACTCTCACGCGTAGGCAATGTCTCAATGGAAAGCTGGCATATTTTAGGGAAGGACTGGTGTCTTCCATGTGCCTGATCATAAGCACAGCTAAAATCCTTCATTCCCAGTTAGAGAAAAATAAGAAAACAGGCACAGGATTGTAATAGGAATCCTATTTTCTCCCAGTAAACTCCAATATTAAAACTATGTAGGCCTTAAAGTACTGCTCACCTAATTGCAAGCATGTTACTCTAAGCAGGAAGTACTTCATTGAAAATCAAGGTGATGAAACACATTATCACTCTTTACAGCTAACTCAATCCTCTTGGACTAACAATTAAAATCAAATACTACAATCCTCTGTATTTGTCATTAGTCCTCAGCATGCAAGGCATTAACAAGTCATTGCAAAGTTAAATCTATTGCTTATCTTGGCCCAGAAGAAACCCATACGTCAATCATCTTCAGGCACTCAGAAGCAAAACCAATGGACATTTTTGTCTGTCTACCATTCTAAGGAGTGTGGAATGAAACATGTTTCCCCATTTTTGCTGAGCAATGAATGAATCAGAAAACATAAGAGCTTAGCTGTTTGCACCAGAATGCAGAATACAGAAGTCTGCGAAAAATCAAGCTAGAAACAACTTGCTGACATTGCTCCCTAAGAACACCAGCGCTTTCTATGGGTCGCTTCATAATCACATATTTTTGTGCTGCCATTTCAAAGCCATTTAAGAAAATAGATAATTCAAATTCTGATGAATCTTGGGCAGTTTATATCCTGGAAAGAAGTAGACTAAAAGATGGGTTGTCCCTAAGTTGGGAAATTACCCTAATTGAGCCTTAATACTACAAGTATGTATTTCCTTATTCCTCATTGCTTAACCCTATGAGAATTCTGCTAATTCTCATGTTACTACAGTATAATTAATAAATTTAGCATTGCTTTTCTGTTTGTTGTTCCCTTTTTTAATTTAGGGAGTAAAGCATTGGAGACAACTAGTAACAGCCTTGCTCTATGCCTTTGGTAATTTGATGTGCTAGACCAGGGATCAAAAGTTGTGCAGACATTGATTTTTATGCAATTCAGTAACTAAGAAAGATTTTTGAACATTCTTTTAAAGCTTCCATACAGATTAACCAAATTTAAACCTGGGGAATGGCATCAAATCTACACCCACCTGTCTCTACTGTGAGGGCTATGTGTTCAGCTTAGGAAATAGAGATTTAATATCATTCTATGATTATGAAGATACATTCTAGCCATACCTGGCCATATCTCTTCCTGGACCTCTACTTATAGTTTCCACATCTTACATTTTCTAAAAATATCTTCTTTGATTTATCCAGAAGGATATATTCCCATTCTAACATTTCTATCTCCTTTCATCGCCTTATGAAGGTTAATATTCAGGAGGATGCCTATATGTTTGTCTTTGGATTCACCTTCTAATTTAGCTTCTCTAGGATCGTGAATTATAAGCCCACTGTCCTTTATTTATGGCTAGAAACCAAATATGAGTGAGTACATCCCATGTTCCTCTTTTTGGGTCTGGCTTACCTCACT
>NW_004949098.1:10079203-10080474 GCF_000317375.1 Microtus ochrogaster
CAGAAATCCTTAATAAATAAATAAATTAAAAAAATAAAATAAAGCAATTCTTTTAAAAAAACATTTCTAAATACAGTGCTTTAATTGAATATGTGATGTTAACATTCAATCACATATTTAGAACAATCCTATGATTGATTAAAAACAAAATTATATTCTCATTTTTTCTTCTTTATGGCCACCAAATCAAACAATAAAACACAGATTTAAAATGTAAATTATGCGGGCAGGGGTGGCACATGCCTTTAATCCCAGCACTTGGGAGGCATAGGCAGGTGGATCTTTGTGAGTTCGAGGCCAGCCTGGTCTACAAGAGCTAGTTCCAGGACAGGCTCCAAAGCTTCAGAGAAACCCTGTCTCGGAAAAAAATAAATAAATAAAATAAAATAAAATAAAATAAAATGTAAATTATAGGTTAAGATATTTATAGACTATTTGTTTTTTTGGGTTCTTTTTGTTTTGTTTTGTTTTGTTTTTCGAGACAGGGCTTTTCTGTAGCTTTGGAGCCTATCCTGGAACTAGTTCTTGTAAACCAGGTTGGCCTTGAACTCACAGAGATTCTCCTTCCTCTGCCTCCTGAGTGTGGGGATTAAAGGCATGTACCACCACTGCCCTGCCCCAACTATTTGTTGTTAATCGATTGTCAAATATAGTTTCAGAATTTTTATAGAAAATTTCAAGATTTTAAGTCACGTTAATACGACAGGTGAAATACACAAAGGAACAAGACCTAAATTATAAATGACAATAGAGATCTGACCTGTAACCTTGGTAACAACTTAGACTATAGACTAAGACTACAATCTCTACAATGAATCCCAGAAGCTCAGAATATTCTGAATATAAGTTTTCATAATTTTCCTTATGGTTTGAACATAAGATCAACCACAGTCACTCTAATATGCTTTTAAATGTGTCCGTTAGGATACCTACCTCCTAGTTACCCTACCCACAGTCTTCCTGTGCCTATTATAGCTTCTACTCAGGCACACTGAAGCCTTCCTTCCCTTCTCTGTTCTTAAGCACGTCAGTTAGAATACCTAACTTCCTGCTATCCACCCTCAGTCTTCTTGTGCCAGTAGCTTTCTCCTGGGCACACTGGAGCCTTCCCTTTTGCTGCTCTAGCTCCAAGGAATGCTGACTGACTCCCTTGCTTTAGAAAGTTCTGTGCAAATACCACACGCGCGGTCTCATCTGCATGGCTTTCCTCTAATGGCACCACATTTTATTTTATTTTATTTTTTTTATTAAGAAAGAAAAAAAAATTTTCC
>NW_004949098.1:10080899-10135299 GCF_000317375.1 Microtus ochrogaster
CTCATCTTCTCCCTCCTTCTGTTCCTCATTGGGACTTTGGGAGCTCAGTCCAGTGTTCCAGTGTGGGTCCATCGCCAGATGAAGGTTCCGTCCAGATGGGATTCCTCAGCCAGCTCTATCTTCTTAATGGCTAACTCTTATATCTTAAAATAACCCATCTCCATTATTCTGTGTATTGCCATGAGGCTGTGGCTTACTGAGTGACTGTCTCCTGCGAGGCTACATGGCCTCTCCTGACTCTGCCTTCTTTCTCTCAGCATTCAGTTTAGTTTTCCCCACCTACCTATATTCTGCCCTGCATAGGCCCAAGACAATTTCTCTATTAACCAGTGGTATTCACAGCATTCAGAGGGGAATCCCATATCACCTCCCCTTTTCTGTTTACATCAAAAGGAAGGTTTTAACTTTAGCATAGTAAAATTACACATAACAAAATAGGTATTGAACAAAAATTACAGCTACAATATTTGTATCTACTTTTTCTTTTGTCATAACTAAGGAAAACTATAATTATAGCTATCTGTTCTTCAACTCCTTCAAAGAACCAAGAAGGATCTATTACCTTACAAGAAGTGCATTGTAAGCATCTTCTAAAACTCTAGAATTGACAGAGACATTTCACTGCCTGGACAGTCAGTCACCCAAAGTTCTTCTGTATAGTTGTGCATTCCATCATCAGCCTACAGGCCCATAGTTTCTGGCAGACTTTTCCATGAAGCAGGAAATTTCAAAAACCTACATTGGCAGTTTGTCTGTCAGTCACTTTCATCTGTGCCCTGCAGAATGTCTGGAAGTCTCTTTCATGAAACAGGAACACTGGGAGACTATCTCACCTTGTTTAGGCAGTTTCAGCAATCATTTTTCTGTGGGTTTTGCATGTCCAGTTCATACAGCATGCCATCAAGCAGTCTATGCAAGAACAATTTCTTGCCCAAGTGGCTACCAAACTCCATGAGAAGCCTCCTTGATGCCATTCTTTCTTTTGAAGCAATTGATACAGCCAAGAGCAGATGTATCTCACCATCATGAAAAATCCTAATTTTTTGATTTGAAGAATACCTAACTGAAATCTCTCTCTCTATATATTTCTAGTTAGGTTTCTAGAAAACTTAACTAATATGACTACAAGCTTGATTATTATTGATGACTCTATTAACCTATGTTTCTTAATTATACATTAAGTTTTTCATATTTATGTCATATCCCATTTTAAATGTAAACAAACATTTATAAACAATATTTGAGAATTTTGGCATAGTTCTCTCCAAACTTCTTCCTGCTTTTTGTTTGGTTAAGTATTCTTTGGGGGTAAAGTTCACGGAGACCTTGGGGGGGGGTCTTGATCCATCAAATCACATTAGTCTGGAAGCAATTCACAGGTTCTCATCTTCTGTGGAAATAAAAGAAGAACCTCTTTCCCAAAGCAACATATTTTAGACTCAAAATTTGAAAATGCAATACCTTTAAAGTATACATGTTGATTACTTAGCTCCTTCACAGTCAAAAAATTCGAAGAAAATACAATAATATACATTATCCAGACTCTCTGTGTATTTTCTATCTTTATGTGGCTTATTTTTCTTACTCCCTTTAATCTATTACTGTATGTACTTTATGTTTTTAAACACTTCATTTTATTATTTTAAAAATGATTTATTTCTTTTTCTAATTCTCTATACTCTTTTTCATCTCTCTTGTAAGCCTGTGTACATATATCTAATATTGTAACCTGTTGTAAGAGGTGCATGCTTGTTCTTTACTGCTCAGCCCCAAAATAATCACACAGAAACTGTATTAATTAAACCACTGCTTGGCCTATTAGCTCTAACTTCTTATTTGCTACCTTTTGCATCTTAATGTAATCCATTTCTATTATTTTATATTTTACCATGAGACTTATGGCCTACTGGCAAGGTTCCATCATGACTGTTTTCGGTTGCAGCTCCATGGCTTCTCTCTGACTCCATCTCCTTCTCCCAGCATTCAGCTTAGTTTCCCCACCTAACTAAATTCTACCTTGCTATAAGGCAAACCATTTCTTTATTCATTAGCCAATGAAAGCAACATATAGACAGAAGGACCTCCCATATCAGTGACCTATTTACAGGTCCTTTTCATCTGAATTTATCTTTATTGCATATCTGTAATCCTTTTCTTAACAGAAGTGCTTCTTAAAAAGCTAAGCAACATTACTATGGCTAAGGCTGCTTTGCTTTTTGGCTCCACGCAGTACAACATGTTGGAGGAGGTCTGTTCATTGTCTCTGAGAGCCATTCTCTCCACTCTGTATCCAGAGTCAGGTCTCAGTACGTCTATATGGCCATTAAGCAAGTTGTAGCACTTTTCACAAACCCTATTTAAATGTTTCATAGTCAGACTTTCAGAAAGAGTCAGAGTTCATGTTGGCCACATGGCCCAGGAAGCCACCATTTTAAAACAGTGTGTCTTTATTAATGGTGCCACTGAATCAGTAATTCCTCTCTTAAAGGAGCTACAGCATGCTGCCAGCAAGCAAACCATTCAGAAAAAAATGTGGCTAAACTTGTATTTTAGTGTCTAGATTTCCTTTCCAAGCCCTCTCAGGTTTTATGTGGATTTATCTAGCACACGCTGGAGCACCAATTTGTGGCCTCCTTACAACACATATCCTTTTAGGAAAAAAATATATTCTTTGAAATAAAACAAAATGTTTCCTACTTAGCTGGTCCCATCATCAACTTATACATTCAAATACTCTACAATTTCCCAAGATCTGCGATTTTTTTTACCTTCAAGTTCTAACATGAAGTTACTTTTCATTCTTGGAGATTTTGTGTAGCAATATGTGGACACATGGATTTATTTAGCTGATTGGGATTGTGACTCATTTAATATCAATAAAACTAACAACATCATCTGTGTGGTCAATGGAGAAGAGTGAATTTCACCCATTTTTCGAATTTGAATAAACCCATAAGCCATAACCCTCCTGATTTATTCCTTGAAGTGATCTGAAAGTTAAGAGACTTTGAGAGTCTGCTTGGGACTGCTCTCAGGTGGACCTTGAAAGTCTGTGAGACAAAGGAATTTCTGACAGGTGGACTTTCAGTGTCTATGAGACTCAGCTCAGCCAGTATTTCCAGATTTGCAAATGACTGATCTATTATGAAAAGTTCAATGATTGCATGCCCTTGTCTTTGACTGTGTCTATATGAATCTTAATAACAAAGGACTCCAGAGTTTTGCTGGTCTTTGCTTGCCTAGCACTACTAGGATTTTGGTTATTATTTAATCTCCTAGTTAGTTCCAGCTGTCAATTTCACCTGGTCCTGAGTTATAAGATAATCATCTGAAGAATTGCCTCCATTAGCTTGGCATGCATTGAATGCCTTTGGGGTATTGTCTTGATTGATAATTAATGTGGGAAGATCTAGCCCACTGTGAGCAATTCCTTCCCTGGGCAGAGGGACTGGGGTTGTCTAAGCAAGATGGCCAAAGTGTAGTTAGGGAGAGCAAATCAATAAACAATAAAGCACAGTAAACTGTCCTCTGTGGTTTCTGCTTCACATTCTGCCTTGAGTTAGTGCTGTGACTTTCCCTGAAATTTGGATTGCGATCTGGAAGACTAAGTCAAATAAACCCTTTACTCTTTGCAGATATTTTTTGTCATAGAATTTTATCCCCACAACATAAATCAAACTAGAAACACCCTAGAGGATAGATTGTAAGAGGCTAGAGGGATAGCTGAGCGTTGAGAACTTTGTCTACTCTTCCAAAGGATACCAGTTTGATTCTCAGCATCTACATGGTGGCTTTGACCATATGTACCTCCAGTAGTAGGAAATCTAATGTCTTCTGGCCTCCAAGGACACCAACATATACACAGACATATGTGTAGGCAAAACATCTATACACATAAAATAATTGTTTTATTAAAAATAGATTCTGCTCTCATACAGTAATCCTGACCACAGTTTTCCCTCCATCCACTCCTCTCAGATCCTTTCTTTATCTCTTTATCTCCTTTTAATTCTAGATCCATTCCTCCTTCATTTTCCTTCAGAAAAGAGCAGGTTTCAAAGAGAAAAGAACCAAACATGACAGAACAAAATACACACAAAACCAAACCAAATCAACCAACCAAACAAAAAACAAAACCAAAGAAAAACCCTCATATCCAAGCTGATAAGGCAACTCGATAGGAGGAAAAGAGTCCCATGAACAGGCAAAAGAGTCAGAGACACAACCACTCCCACTGTTAGGAGTCCCACAAAAACACCAAGCTAACAGCCTTAACATATGCAACTAGGACCTGGTGTAGACCCATGCAGGTCACATGCTTGCCACTTCAATCTCTGTGAGCCCATGTAAGCCTTGCTTTGTTGATTTGATGGCCCATGTTTTCCTGCTGTCTTCCATACCTCCTGACTCCAACAATCTTTCCTCCCACTCTTCCATAGAGTTCCCCAATCTCTGAGGAGAGGGACTCAATGGAGAACTTCAATTTAGATTTTCTCTCTCTCTCTCTGCATAATGTCTGACTGTGGGTCTCTGTACCCTATCTGCTGTTGTAATATGAGTGGTGGGCTACTTTCCTGGTACCTGGCCGCCCGCACAGCTAGCTTTACCTAAAATAATTATACGGAAACTGTATTCTTTTAAACACTGCCTGGCCCATTAGTTTCAGCCTCTTAACCCATTTCTAATAATCTATGTAGCACCACGAGGTGTGCTTACCAGGAAAGACCTTAACCTGTGTCTGTTTGGAGTGGGAGAACCATGGCGACTCCCTGACTCAGCTTCTTTCTCCCAGCATTCTGTTCTGTTTACTCCTCCCACCTATGTTTTAACCTATGAGGGCCAAGCAGTTTCTTTATTGCTTAACCAATGATCTTCCTCCATCAATCTGATACAGGAGGGAGCCTTCCTGATGAAAACTGGACAAGATATTGATCTATGAATATAGCCAAATATCATAAGGAATCATTTCATCAGTTACCTGGATACCAACCCAGCCAGAAAATCTTCAATGTGCAACCTGTCCTGCATTCAAGATTTGCTAAGGCAATGGTGGCTCAGAACTTCTAGGAGTGGCCAACTAATGTCTAGTTTGAGGTCAAGGCCATGGAAGGGAACCCATTCCCTACATATGGCCAGGAACCAGAGACCAGACAGCCCAGGGTAGGGCCAGACACGATTGGCAAAAATGAATAAATAAAAAACAAACAAATAAGTGAATGCATATAAATTAGTAAACTAGCTACTTGAAAAATACAGATTTTCTTTACTTTTTAATAACAATGCTTTTAGTCACCCATTGCATCTCTGTGATGTTTTGTATGCATTCAATCTCATATATTCTACACAATATAATTCAGGCTAAATATCAGTGATGATAAAAAGAAACATATAAATTGTAATTCAAATGTGTTATGGTGATACTTGTGGAAATAACTGAATGTTGATGATACACTCAGAGCCAAACACCAGTCCATGAGTCTTAGTGTCTGTTTGCCCAATACTTAGGTCTATATTAGGCCTTTTTTTTTGAAGAATTTGTAGGATTATATTTTCAAAGACTTTACCATATATGTTTTGATTTAGTGGAAGAGAAAGGAATCTAGAATATAAGAGAGCAAGAAATGGCTTTAAAGAGGAAAAAATACCAAGAGCCTTTTCTTTATGTGTGTGCATGTATGTGTATATACACATATGTGTGTGTACACATATGTGTGTACTATGTGTGTGTGTGTGTGTGTGTGTGTGTGTGTGTGTGTGTGTGTAAGGTAACTGTTTGATGGGAGGGAAGGATCAGCAGAATGGTAGAGGAGAAAAATTGGCTACTGGAGTGAGTGGATGTGAGCCAAATACAATGATGAACAGGCATGAAAGTGCCATGAAACCGTTATTGTGTATATACTAAAGCTTTGGGGATAAGAATGTATATATTTGGGGTTAGGTGTACAAAAAGATATGGCAATAAATGTTTTTAAAAAGCATAAATATGAGGTACATTCATTCTTCCTCTCTGTATAGTATAATATCAAGGTCTGCATCATTCGTGCATAGCAATTTCTGCCAAGCTTTTATTGTATGTGTAGGGGAGTTGATTGAGGGTTAAGTTTCTGTGAGGTATTTGCTTCAGGCAGAAGTTGTAAGATATTTATTTCTTTGTGATTTTAGGAGCTCTGGCCTGTTTGCATAGCCTTTTTGTCACCCCACTTTTCTTCAGAAATGAGTATTCAGCCTATACAATACTGAGAAAAGACAGTATTTCATGTCCTGGTTCATGTCATTTACAGCCTCCCAAAATTTTGTATAGGAACGACAATCGCACACATCCACAACCTAGCAGTTGACTCCTGCTTTATTACTGTAATCCTGTCTGAGCCGTGATTCAGTATATGTGATCAACATTCATTGTTCAGATTTTAAATATATTGTTCTGGCTCTGAACACCTATTTCCAATCATGGAAAAATGGAAATAAAAAAGTCAGCATTCACAAGCACATTTTTAACAGGACAAGGAAGAGAAAGCTACAGTATCGTAGAGCTAAAGAAGCAATGTCTCCTAACATCTTAGCAGCCCCTACCTGCCCAGGATCAGGAGGTACCACAAGCCTTACTTACAGTTTTCTCTATACATAAGTTAGAGATGTCCAGACTCGAGAGGGAGGGGGAGAGGAGGGGGAGCAGGTTAGGAGGGGGGGAGGTTGGGATGGGGGGAGAGTGGGAGGAGGGGGAGGCTGGGAGGAGGCGGAAAATTTTTTTTTCTTTCTTAATAAAAAAAAAATATTAAAAAAAAGATTTAAAAAAAAGAAGATAGAGCTAATGGGCCAAGAGTGATCTAATTAATACAGTTTTTGTGTGGTTATTATGGGGCTGAGTAGCTGGAAACAAACAAGTGGCCACCTGTTACAACTATGTTAAAACATTAAGGTTTCTTCCTATTGAAGAATGGTGTTTAATATCATTAACATCTCAGAAATAGAAAATATAACAAACCATTAACTCTAACTCCCCACTAGTGAGGATTTAATGGATAAGGCTTGGGGATGGTAAATTAATATGAACATACTATGTCTGAAGATCTTTCCTCAAGTTATAAATGTTAAAATTATCTTAGTTTTCATATTGCATACAACCTCATTTCACACTTAAAATAATACCTCAAGCCTGGGAACATGATGTTAGATAATAAGACTAGCCTCAGAGTTCAGATACTAGGTACTGAGTCAACACACATCAAATTACCTGAAAGGCCATGTCAGAGCCACTCCTCACACTGGGTCTGACTTCCAGGTCAAAGTTACTGTCCCCATTCTTACTGAGCATGGTTCCTTCACCAAGATGCCAATACAGCAGAAGAGTGAGATCGATTATTCTGGGTCAGATACTACCTTGAATATAATTTTGAAAATGTCAATGCTTATTTAGCAATACAGCCAGTGCTCTTTCCTACTACCATGTCTCAACCCTAAGATTTTCCCAGAGTACACTGGGGTTTTGAACAAAGGGCATGCACATATCCTCAGATGATTCAAGGCGCTGTTCATTAGCCCACTGTGTCTTCCTTTCACATTCTACAGATGGCAAGAGAGCGCTGGCTATATGTTAGTTTATAGTGAAAGGCACTTGCTCTGATGACCATATTCTTTGTGTTCTCTTCCTTTGCCTCCTAATTCATAAGTTCACAGCTAACTTAGTACAAACACATGAGTTGTTAGTTTTACAAGGTAGCATCAATGTCTAATTCTTGTACACAGTTTTCCTCTAGCTCCTAATAAAATTGATAATGGTTGTTAGTTGAAACCAGTTCCAAAATTGGAATTATTGTCTTCAGTGTACATTTTTGAGGAAGGATTTCAACATTACTGAGAAAGATATAATGTGCGAGCCTTTAGAGGACCTTTGCCCTGCTATCATAATGCATCTTATTTTCATTAAGTTCCAAATACTAAGAAACTTTTAAATCTGAAATAGTATTTACAAAAGACTCACCATTCTGGAAGCAGTGATGTAGCTCAGGAGGTAATGATGCTTGCTGCCAAGGATGAATGCTATACATGTGCACACTTAGACACATACACTGAAGAAATTTTTTAAAGTCCTCAAAAATTATTTATTCTCGTACCATAGCTTTTTTTTCTATCCCAAATTTGAATGTTCTATGGTCTTATTTTATTCATTTGAAACTCTTCTAAGTTTTATATTGGGAGAAAAACATAATTTCTTTGGCTCTTTTTATTTTGTTCTCCAATTCACTTTGTTTTAAACTCTTTATCTCCAGACTTATTTCAGCTATTAAGTTTTGGTTTCATTTATTAAGTTTAGAAAAACACTACAGTTTTTTTTTTACAGTTTTTGATTAAGTTTAGAATAAAATATTCCCTGATAAGATTTTTTCCTTTTTTAATTAGAAATTACTATATTTATTTCTTCTTTATGTTTATGTGCATTGCCACAGAACATGTGTGGAGGTCGAAGGACAACTTGCAGGAGTCAGTTCTCTCCATCAATCATGCAAAGTCTCACGGAGTGAGCTTAGTTCCTTATGTTTGGACAGTAGAGTCTTCATCTATATCCCAAAGACACTATAACTTCACATTTTAAAAGTTAATTGAATTTTGTGTATTAGCCTAAAATATTACTTATTCTGGGAAAACAGCTTTGAAAAATATGTATTTTACATTCTTTCATGTCTAGAATATATTACTATTTGAGGCTTTACTTATTGAGATTATTCTAGCCATTATTGGCATTTCCCTGTTTATTCCTCACTAGTGCTCTTAAAATTTCTACTTAGTCCTTCATTTCTGTTCATACAAGCACCCTTGACACACACAGACACACAGACACACTCACACACATGCACGCACACATGCACATGGACAGTCAGTGACAGAGAGAGAAGAGAGAATATTACGTGATCTCATTAATATAAAGTTTAGAAATATGTTAACTGAAAATGATCAGCCTTGAAAACATCTATACACGTAACATTGTACATACTGAATTGGTTAGATTTAGAAATATATATGTATATACATTTACCTGTATTAAAATCCCATTTAACATTACAAGTCAAATTTCATCTTTTCGAGTTTTGATGAATGTCTTTGCTGCATTTCTTCAAGAAAATGAAATGTATCCTAATTACATTACATCTGTGAGGTCAAAGGGCAGAGACAAATGAAAGGTATAAACAAATCCATTTTCAACTCTAAGAGCACATGGAGGGACCAGTATCCAATTATGTGGGTGTTGGAGAGGTCCCTGCTAAGTACGTCAGTGACTGTTACCAATGGCAACAGCCTCAAGTGAATATTCTCTGATAAGAGGCAAACGTGTGACAGGATACATGGGAAGATCAAACAAAAAAGAGTGCTTTATTTAGAATAAGATAGGCCTCCAGGGGCACTTCGAGTTCTTTGAGGTTGGTTTATTTTATTTTCCTCTTACTTTTCAAATTCATCTGCTGCCCATGCTATTTTCTCCCCTTCGCTGTACTGTAATTTATTGCATAAAGTCCAGCTCTTCTCTTTAGGTTCCTTAAAGCAGACATTAGAGCAAGTAGACAAATAATCACATTGTAAACATCCCTCAGGAATGTTCACATTCATCATCCAGAAGGCCTGGAGTGAAGGAACCAGAAACTACATATACTGAGCATGTTTAGTGCTGAGCACAAGGATTTCACAAATGCCTTTAATGAATGTGGTGGCCTTGTAAGAAAAATGCCATTTTATTTGGTTAATTCTGTTTTCTCTGACTCCCAGGGCATAAACTGGACTGGCACCAAAGGTCTATAAGAAGTCCTCAAGGGAAAAACTTACCTGAGACCTAGTGCACACTAGTGGTCTACACAAAGAGTACAAACTTCTCCAGGATAGCCAGTGGCCAGCATGACCTAATTATTCCTTCTATACACGCAATCACTCACAAATCTCTCTCCTTCTCATTGTAAGAATCCCTGAAAAAAAAAGTGTTCATAATCATGCAAGTGTTTTAGAGAATCTAAACACATCACCACCATTAACGTATGGATTATATATTAATTAGTAAGCCTATGTAACACAGACATATGAATGAACATAAATCTAGAGAGGTCACCGCAGAAGACTAAGACACACTTTTCTCTTCCCAAGTAAAGCTTTTCCTAATCACTTAGGAATGTCCAACTCCCACAGCTAAAATTCTGTTACCTGACCTGTGGAGATTTTTTTTGCAAATGTGGCGTTTTTTGAAAATGTGGAATTAAAATATTTGTTTTTGTGTCCTGCAAATGGAATTGCTAATCAGCTTTTTCCTGAAGATAGAATCTGATAGGGAGAATTAAAGAGAAGCTTTCAAAGTACCCACAGGCTCACAAAGCCAAGGCCTCTGACATGGAAAAGGAAACTATGGACTATAGAGAGAAGGAACGCTGGCGATATCAAGGGGAAATTTCAAACCCTGAGAAACAGTCCAGTCACTATAGCACATATTGCAGTTTCTGCATTCTGAGCAATCCAAATCAGACCAAATCAAACCGAATTAGAAAAAAAAACAGGTTTAATGGATAAAACATTCACGGATGATTTTCCAGCACCTAAGAGGAGATGGGAAAGAGAGACCAGAAATAACATGTCTGTTTTCTGGGGGTGGGGGCAGCTGAAATACCGTGTAGGAGTTTTCTTGAGCATTTCTGGGGGAGGCATCATTATTTGGCAGGCTTTCTGAGATGTGACAGGGTTTGGAGAGAGATGGGGGATGGGGCTTGAGGTGGGACTTGCACCAGAACATCCCAGACTCTTTGGGTATGTGGACATTTGTAGTAGTAGAAGCGGTGGAGCTGCGTCCCCTGCACCCCGGCCGCCTGGCTAGCTTATGCCCCCAAATAACAACACACAAATTGTATTCATTTAAACACTGCTTGGCCCATTATATCTAGCCTCTTATCGGCTAACTCTCGCACCTGGACTAGCCCATTTCCAATCATGTGTGTAGCACCCCAAGGTGCGCTTACCGGGAAGATTCTAGCCTACGTCCATCCTGGGTGGGAGCTGAATCGCGTGCGCCTCAGAGAGCAGAGCTATCACATCTCCCACCTGTCCGGGAGAGGGGAGCATGACGTCTCTGCTCCAGGGAGCAGAGCTGTTGAGTCGAGCTCACTTCTTCCTCCCAGCATTCTGTTCTGTTTACTCCTCCCACCTATGTTTTAACCTATGAGGGCCAAGCAGTTTCTTTATTGCTTAACCAATGAAATCAACAGATTGATATATGACACTCCCACATCAGACATTGTTTCATGTCTGGCTGCTTCCTGAAGGCATGGGATGATGTGGGGGTGGGGAGCTCACAGTTTGTCAGTGGGCTCACACTCAGTGGGTGCTATGGGGTGGCGAAGCATCCAGCTAGTACCATCCTGGAGACCTCAGGTATTTGCTTCTTGAGAAGGCAGAAAAGGCAAGCTGCTAGGGAAAAAGTGGATCATTAGCACCTGTGCTAGCTGTACTTAGATGAATGGGCCAGGAAGAAGAGCAGATAGGCCCTTGTGGAAAATCCTAGCAGCTGAGCAGACAAAGTATCCTGAATAGGTTACTTTGGAGCCTGGAGAGGTGATACCAACATGGATGTCTCAGAAGCCTGTCAGCCAAAAGGGTGGTCGGGTAGAGAGTCCTGACCAACACGGCTCGAGAGACCTTGGAACTAGCCGCTTTAGGAGTACTCTGTCCCCCTGGGAGAGTGGAGCAGGCAAGTAAGACTAAGAAAGAGTGAGAAGAGTCACCCTATGAGAATGTAGGCAAGTGACAGGGTCTTAAGTGGCAAGGAAAGGATACTGTCTACCCACAAGACAAATTGTTGGGGTTTGGAGGACCAAAAGAGATGTTCAAACAGAATGAGCAGCTCTAGTAGAAAGCCTTTGGGCTTACCCACGGCCTGCAGCATTATACTAGACTTGGGGAACGCAAAGGGAGTCACTGTCTGGGCCGTGTCAGTCTTCTGCCAGGTTGAGGAGTTTGAAGGCTAGCAGAGTCTTAGATGCCAGTGTTGGTGAGGCTGGACCCCCAAGGCATAACATAGAGGATAAGCCTACATGGGGCCTTTCCAATTTCTAATGTCTAGGATGTCAGCAGATGGGGTCTTCCCGGGTCAGGGCAACACTGTGACAAGTGACTCCAGCCACATTTGAAACAGGTGCCTGGTGAAGTTGACTTGGGCTGAACTCCAGCAGGACAGATCCTCATGGTCGACTTTCTTTGTCCCTGTTGTGGGTGCCCCACTGAGCTTAGGGATATCCATAACAAAAAAAAAATTGCAAACTCTTTATTCATTCATTGGTTGATGGGCATCTAGGTTGTTTCTAGGTTCAGGATATTACAAATAATGCTGCTATGAACATAGCTGAACAAATGTCCTTGTGGTA
Organism: Microtus ochrogaster; assembly: GCF_000317375.1. NCBI lineage: Eukaryota > Metazoa > Chordata > Mammalia > Rodentia > Cricetidae > Microtus > Microtus ochrogaster. The sequence goes on from NW_004949098.1 coordinate 10,093,289, forward strand.
TGATTGAGCATCCTTTGGATATATGCTCAAGAGTGATATTGCTGGTTTTAAGGTAGGTTGATTCCCAATTTCCTGAGAAACAACTATACTGATTTCCAAAGTTGCTGTTCAAGTTTGCACTACCACCAGCAACAGATGAATGTTCTCCTTACTCCACATCCTCTCATCTTAAGCTGTCATCAGTGCTTTTGATCTCAGCCATTCTGATAAGTGCAAGATGGTATCTCAGTCATTTTGATTTGCATTCCCCTGATGGCTAAGGATATTGCACAATTCCTTAAATGTCTTTCAGCCATTTGAGATTCTTCTGTTGAGATTCTCTGTTTAAAAATTGAATTATTTGGTACTTTGGTGTTCAGTTTCTTGAGTTCTTTAAATATTTTGGATATCAGTCCTCTGTCAGATGTGGGATTGGTGAAGATCTTTTCCTGTTCTGTAGGGTACCATTTTGTCTTATTGACCCTATCCTTTGTCTTACAACAGCTTCCCAGTATCAGGAAGTTCCATTAATTGATTGTTGCTCACAGTGTCTGTGATACTCTTGTTATATTTAGAAAGTGGTCTCCTGTACCAGTGCATTCTAGGCTACTGCTTCTCTTTTATCAGGTTCAGTGTAACTGGATTTATGTTGATGTATTTGATGCACTTGATTTCTGTGCATGGGAATAGGTAAGGTTATATTTGCATTCTTCTATATGTCAATATCTAGTTATGCAAGAACCATTTGTCAAAGATGTTTTCTTTTTTCTATTGTACAATTTTGGCTTCTTTGTCAACAATCAGGTGTTTCTAGGTGTGTAGATTAGTATCAGGGTCTTCGATTCAATTTCATTGATCCACATGTATGTTTTTATACCAATATCAAGCTATTTTTTATTACAATAGCTCTATAGTAGAGCTTGAAGTCAGGGATGGTGACCATAAATCAATGAATGGATAAAGAGAATGTGGTATAGATATACAATGGAGTATTATTCAGTGGTTAAAAAATAGTGACATCTTGCAAGTAAATGAATGGAACTAAAAAAAAAAACTATCCTGAGTAGGGTAACCCAGTCCCAAAAATACAAACATTGTATGTATTCATTTATAAGTGGATATATATGATGGTCATACTAATGAAAGCAATCTATGGATATCATGCAATGCTCATCAATATTCCAACAAACCTTATTTTATTGTTCCTTTTTATTTTTTTCATATGTCTGTTTGTTTCAAGTGGGAGAGACCAAGTAATGATGTGGTAGGAATGTGAGGAGGATCTCGGCAGAGCTGGGGAGTAGAAAATATTATCAAATTATATTATTTAGAAAAAAAACCTATTTTTAATTTTTAAAAAGTAAAATGATCAAACTCTATAATATATGAAAACTTCACAGAATAAATAAAAGTTAGTGGTGATAAAATCATATTATGTAACATTTAAGATGCTTTTTTGTTTTTTTGAGACTTTTGTCTTTTATAATCATTGCATTTGGTGTATATATATATATATACATATGTATATATATATATATATATATATATATATATATATATATATATATATTCTTATGCCAAGCTTCTCCACTGTGAAAGATGCTCTTCATCCCATCAGACATGTTAAAGTTTCCTGTGGCTCTCTGAAAGGTAAAGCCAGTCTTCTCAGCACTGAGGATTGTTCTGAGCACTCACGTTGTGTCTGGAGTAAGTAAATTTTGAGTCTCCATCTTGCACTAGACAAAGCTACAAAATGGAACATTTTGGCATCAATTGCTAAAATACTTGCATCTGCTTGAATACCAAAGTCCTCTTCTAAATTGTAAGTAGAACGGAAAGTCCATCTATCTTATGACACTGGCGTTCCACCACAGGCCAACAGTTTTCCTAACATTAAGACATCATGAAGAAAACTGAAAAGAAAATGTTTGTTGTTCAGATCCTTAGACTGGAGTTTTGGAGCCTAGTATCTTGGAGCAGAAATTCTCCTAAACTTCCACTCCAAAGCTAGTCTGAGCAACCTGTGATTTGAAATCAATTTTGAGCCATGCAGCACCACCTAGTGACATCAAGTATTTTTTGTATTGATTAAGTACAGAATTTATTCTATCTGCCACTGATTTCCTATAGAAAATTAAGCCTGGTAACAAATTAGATAAATAATTACCTTCAAATCAAGTCTTTGAATTCTTTAGTGTTAATCTCATACTGGAACAATTGAATAAGGAAGAATCTACGGGCATGTAGCATTTCAAAACAGCAAGCCACTGGCTAGAGGATTTCAGACAACAAAAAAGCCAGGTAAAGTTCACTGTTACGGTGAATAATAGTAGGTATTTGATGGCTACTAGACAAAGAAATTGGCATCTGTAGAAGCTACAGCTGGCACTTCCTGATGTGCTTAATTGCACCTGAGAAAGGACTTGGGACCAGAGGTGACACCAGCTCAGAATTAATTTTATGCTGGAATTGCATTTTCTTCCTAGAAGAGCACTTGGCATTTTATAAGCCTGAAATTTCCCAGTGGGCAGTAATTCTTACAAAATATCTTGTCCACAGGTTGGCAGTAAGAACTCTAAAACCACCTCCCCCCCCCAAAAAATAAAAACAAGAAAAGAACCAGATTTCCTCTGCCAATGGTGTATAAACACACTCAATAATCAAGAAACGAGATTGTTCCCAATGAGTGAGTTATGGTGCTTTTTGTATAATGCATAGAAGTCATTAATTCATTTGGCATATATATACTGTGTTTCTTTAGCCGTCTTCATAATACTGACCCTTCCCCCCCACCCCCAGTTTATCACTGTGACTTGAAATCTCAATAGACAATTTGATGTTCAAATTGACTTGAAAGTCATTGACTTAAAAGTAAACTGGGCTCCTTGGTAAATCAGTAGTTGCCTAAGGCCAATGATCTACCATTAGGTCACAGACTATAAAACAAAACTGTGATCCGTTTCTTCAGTACCATTCATGCCTCCATTTTTGACATCCACACCTCTTTAGGTCTGATCCCTGGCAGACTAGAACAGATTCAGTACCTCATTCTAAGTGCATGGGCAGCCTCTAGGGTAAGTGAATTCTGAGTCTTCTGATTCTTGACAAAGTTGTGCACCCAATATAAGAATAACCCATATATGTTCTTCTTAAATGTTTGTATTCACTTAAATTCCAAAGTCCTTTCTTAAGCTGCAGCTAGAAGAGCATTTGCCCACACTCTGTCTTATGCCCACAGCCCTACTGCATCCTATCACATACATTCTGTCACATATCAAAGAATTTTTGTGACATTGTCTTCTTTTTTTCTCTTTTTTCTTATCAAATGTAACTGCTCCTCCCACCTCAGTCATCTTCTTCTGGTCTTAGAATGTTTATTACAACAGGGTGTACAAAATGAACCTCAATTTTAACTGAAAATACTAGAATGAAGGGCAATGATTTATGACTGGTAGCTCATAAAACTAAAAACCATCTGTACAAGTTATTTGCTTCAATCAAGTGAGTGAAAAAGAAGCTCACAGAATGAGAGATAACCTTTGTCAGCTATACATCTGACAAAGATTAATACTTACAATACACAAAGAAAACAAACTAGCCAAGGAAATAAATGACCCATTAAGAAAATGGTCTAGGAATCTAAAAAGGTGTTCATCATCCTTAGCAGTTAGGGAAATGTGAATCAGAACAGCTTTGAGAGACCACCTCACCTTAGCCAGAATGGTTAAGATCAACTATAAACAACTGACAACAAATTCTAGTGAGGTTATGGAGAAAGAGGAACCCTCATTCACTGTAGGAGAGAATGCAAGTTAATGCAGCCACTCTGGAAATAAGTATGAAGAATCCTCAAGAAAATACAACAAAATCTACCATATCACACCCAGCTCTATCACTCCTTAGTAGACACAGAGAGGACTCAACATTCAAATCCATAGATGCTTGTTAGAAATATTCATTGCTGCTCTATTCATAATAGCTAGGAAATCGAACTTGTGGATAATGAAAATGTGGTGTAAACACACACACACACACACACACACACACACCTACACACACATGAATACTATTCAGCTCTAAAGAAAAATTAAATCACTTAATTTGGAGCTAAGTGGATGTACCCAGGAAAGATTATATTGAGTGTGGTGACCCACATCCAGAAAGACAAATGCTACGTGCTGTCTCTCATCTGTGGTTCCTTGCCGCAAATATTTAGGTGAGTGTGCAACATGAAATAAATGCTTATTTTATTGGTTAAAAAACACATTATGAGATTTTAGAAATCTATTTGGATTTTGAGAATGAGGTGAAAAAAGGGAAGACAGGGACTGTGCCTCTGGGAACCGAGGATTGGTAACTTTTCTCACATTATTTCATCTAATTACAACAATAAATTAGGTTAAAGTTATTAGTTTTGGACTCCTCCAAACCACACTGTAAATTGTACTATTACCAGAATGGCTTTTGATATTAAATAATAATTAAAGTGTGGGCCGGAGAGATGCCTCAGAGGTTAGAAGCATTTGCTAGTCTTGCAGAAAACTGAGGTTCAGTTCCCAAAACTCATAGAAAGATAATCATCTGTGACTCCAGTTCTTGGATACCTTGACACTCTATTAGGGTTTTCCTGGATACAAGACACACATGTGGTTTACAGATATATGCAGTCAAAACACTCATACATAAAATAAATGTAAATTAAAAATAATTGTCTAAAACTTCTGAAAAAATTCATAACATCACCAATAAACATTATTTAACTTCTTGGGACTTACTGAAGTCAGTGACAAAAGTCATTGTAGGCTCCCAAGATGTCTAAGCAGGTAATGCTGCATTCTTTTAATGTAACAACCTGAGAATGATTTCCAGGACCCACATGGTAAAAGGAGAGAAGTCACTCTGGGCAGTTGCTCTCTGAACTCCACGTAATCACCATGGTGAGCTCATATACCAAGATATACACTTTAGTTAATATTCAGTTTTCAAAACTCAGTATGGGATAAGTTCATTATTAGTTCCTTTGAAGAAACTTTTAGAAAAAAAGTTCAATAACATTTGGTCACTTCATCCTTAGGATTAACAGAATCTAAATATGTCCAAATCAGAATATATGATCAATTATGCCGAGTTTTTTTCCCAAATGTGCTCTCAATACTCCTGTGCTGATGTTTACTTCCTAGCTATAAAGTTGGTGACACTAAAGGGGTTTAGAGTAAAGGAAAAAAAGCTGGCAAGTATCTCAGTATCATAGTATAATACTAGCAATGGGAGGGCATTCAGAATAGAAATGGGTATTCCCCTCCTAAATCAAGGTCAAGGGGAAAGTCTCTCAGGACACTTTCCCTTGAGCAGAGAGAGACCCAGAGAAGCTGGAGGTGGAGGATATCAAAAGCTATGCAGGCTCAGTGTGTGAGTAGCTGCACAAAAAGAAAACTTCACACAGAGAAGCATCCACGTTTCTACTTCATTAGAAAGAAAATGTAGCAAAGTTATAAACCAAATACAGAAAATGAATTCTGAAATCAAATGAAGGGTGTTCTCAAGAGGAGTGGCTGGGGTGAATCACAGAGAACTGAGGACTCAAAGTTTCGGTTAAAAAAATCCACATAGAGCTGCAAAGATGGCTCAGCGGTTAAGAGCACTGGCTGCTCTTGCAGAAGTCCAGGGTTCAATTCCCAGCACCAACATCCATTGAAAACTCTAGTCTCAGGGGATCTGATGCCCTCTTCTGGTCTTGGCAGACACCAAGCATCATGAGCAGACAAGCATGCAGACAAAACACCCATACATAAAAAAGTATTAAGTTTAAAACAAAAATCAACTGTGCAGTTTTTCTAACTTGAGACAGATGTCCCCCTCCACCCGGATACATCTCAGGAGAAACACACACACACGCACACATGCACACACGTGCACATATACACACACACGCACACACATACACACTGATTCACAGTCTGTACATGGCAATTTCTGAAGGGATTGAAGGCGAGGACTGACTACACTCTTCACCCAGGAGGTTTCCTTCCCAGCTGTTTTCTTTAGGTGCCTTTGCCTAAAACACCTTAGGTGCAGAATTGAAAGGAAATCCTCGGCCCACTCTTGACAGTCATTGCTTTTTTTCACCAGCCCCAGATGAAGTGACCTATAAATGAAATAGGATTATCAATTAGAGATGGTGAAATCAAAGCAAGACTTTTCAAAGCCCAATTGTAAAATCCTCAGCCCTTGTTCTTTAAGGTTCCATGGAAGACTAACTGTACCCATTCTCTCCAACAACTGATGGAAAAGCTTGGCCGATGGTCAAGTAAATAACAATAAAATCCGAGTAATGACCTAGTCAATTAAAACATGTGATAGTCATTTTCCTTAGATTAAAAATTAATCATCATTGATGAATAGTCTCATGGGGTTTGAGCTTAACTCCCTGATGATCACTTGAAAGATGGACCCTAGCTCCAAGACTGTTGGAAATTAGCAACTTCTTTTGCTCAAGAAGAATGTGCTGAGTGCATTTTAAGGGGAGAGCAAAGTGATCTCAAAGAACTTTAAAATAATTACTAGAAGTCATCATGGAAATGACAGAAGGTTATGTCAAAAAGGAGAAGATTTATGTAAAGACTGAGCCATGGATAGATTGACAAGGAAGCAAGCATTAGAATCAGTGGCTATAGTCACATTTGAAAATGTGAAGATAAGAAGAAATAGATTGTCTATGTAATTTTTAGCTTCTCATTTATTTGATTTATTTGTTTTGGGACAGGGTCTCAAGTAGCCCCAGCTGCCCATAAATTCACTATGTAGCTATATATGACTGAATATTTTATTCTTTTTTTCTCCCAAGTGCTGGTATTAAAGACACACACCAGCATACCTGGCATATGTTCTGTTTGAACCCAGGGTTTTGTGAGAACTACACAAACACTCTACTAACTGAGCCTCAACCCCAGCTCAGACAAAATGACTTTTAAACCTAGGAAATTATGTGAAGTTCACTGATCATAGAAGAACCAAAAAGATTTCAGGAAGCCATGCTCTGGAAACAGGAGAGTCTGGACAGCAGTGCAGTGGGAGTCAAGGAGACTAATTAGACCCCACTGCAAACAACTGGGTTTCAAGTCCTGCTTTCTTTTTCTGTATTGTGCAAGCAGAGGCTGAAGGATCTCAATAGCTCTTATCTAGTTCTTCAATAAACTAGTGAAAAGTGCTTCCCACTGTCTGAAGAGGTTACTCCAAAGCATTTACTTCTCACTCCATGTAAGATTCACAGCACAATATACACTCATATATAAGCAACTGAGGTTGGTATCTTCTATATCTTTATTAAAATATCTAATTGCAGACTCCAGACAAGTCAGTTGTTCTATGTTTATGGATTGGCACTTGAGAGGCTTTAAGAGAAAGTAGGGGAAAACCTATAGAAGCCAATAAGAATAATTAGAACAAGTCTGTTTTTCAGCTGTTTGAACCTGAAGATAAGATTGAGCTGTAGTCCCCATTGAGGTTCATGCATTATAGTGAAAGAATTTTGGCTCAATGGCACACAGTCCTACCAGCATTGCAAAGCTATCTTGCCTGGAACTCTTAGGGTGGGCTTTGTTCACTTTGCACCTCACTAATTGGAGGCCCACGGAGATAGATGCTTCCACAAAGATAGGCAGTAAGATGGGCCTGTTTCATTACAGACAAGACAGTTGAAGAAAGGGTGATTTGGAGTTTCTAAGCAAAATAAAGGCTATTTTTAATAACATTTTGATATTTTTATTAATTCTATGGGAACTTCATATACTACTCTTGGAAATTTTTATAAATAAATACAAGATATTTTGATCAAATATAACCACCCCCACATCTCCCTTAAACTTAAGATACACTAACTCATCTTCCTTCTAGATTCATGTCCTTATTACTAGAGTTATCACTGCTATTAATAGCCCCATCACAAGTCTAATTACTGATGACTACATGTGCATGGTATGTAACCATTTACTAGAACATGGACCATATTCTTTAAAAAAAAAAATTCTAGTCTACTGTCCCTCCCCTATCAACCATCAACCACCAATGATCCCTCAGCTAAGATGGGTCCTTGAGAGCACCTCCCTACTCCATGATGATTTTTTAGTACTGGATTTATTATGTGCAATTCTTGTGCAAGTAACCACAGGTGCTGTTGACTTCATCTATACAAGAGCCATGCCATGCACAGGAGCAACATTTGCATCACTTCTCCCCAACCTCAGACTCATAGATTATTTCTGCCACTCATCCATAAAGCTCCCCAAGTCTTCATTAGTGGGAGGTTCTTTAATGAGATTTTAAGAATTTCTTTTTATTTATTTATATGTGTGTGTGTGTGTGTGTGTGTGTGTGTGTGTGTGTGTGTTTTGAGGGAATAAAAGACGTGTGTGGGTCAGTCCAGAAGTCAGAAGGGGGCAACAATTCTTCTTGAGCTTGAACTAGATATTGTGACTTGCTGATACTGATGCTTGGACTAGAACTCAAGTCCTCTGCAAGATACTTGCAAGATATTTGTAACCCTGAGTCATTGCTACAAATTTTGTAGGGTAATTGCTACAAATTATGTAGGGTAGGATATTTCAGAAAGTGTGTGTGTGTGTGTGTGTGTGTGTGTGTGTGTGTGTGTGAGAGAGAGAGAGAGAGAGAGAGAGAGAGAGAGAGAGAGAGAGAGAGAATTGTCTGGGAAGATCTTCAAACATCACAGAAACGAGTGAACCAAAATGTCAATCTTATTTATTTAGTCATTTCATGTTCATCTGAGTCCTGGGGTATAATAATAAGAAAAATTTTCAAACTTTAAGATTAGAATTTTGTGATGAAAGCAAGCCATCTGGTCAAGAGTCTACAGGAACTTGAGGGACTTTGAGTATATTGCTTTCATTTTTTTAAGTGGTCCAATTATAAGACAACTATGCACTTGGTGACAAAGGAAACCAGCAGTTCTCTTCAGATTAAATAAGGAAACTGATTCTCGGTGTTTACAAAAATCATTCCCCATGCTGTCCAAGCACTGACTATTCCACTGGGAGAAACATGAGGCCATCTAATTCTAACAAAGTGAATGGATTAAGTCCGGCCAGAGAATTACCACTTCTGCTTTGATCAGGGAAGCAGCAATCCACACTATACTATTTATGCTTTCTTTGGTAAGAATTTTTTCTTCATGTTCTAAATGTTCATGATGAAAAGAGGGGAGTGGAAACAGTTCATTTCCAAGATTAGTGGTGCTAACAGTGGGTAAAAAGAGCTTTGAAAATGTTCTAATACCTTAGAAGGGAGGGAGCTAAGCAATGTTCTGAAACCTTTAGACACTGCATCAGCACAGCAGCTTAGCACTGGGAAAATGCAGCTCTTCAGATATGGCTGCAGTTATGATTTTATAAGAGCACTGTAATAAGTAAGTAGAAAAATTGAATACACATCTGGATACACACAGCACTCAAGAAATGTCATTCTAAGAACAACCAGTTAGCCTGTAGAAAATGCAGTAATTAACACCCTAACAGCTGGAAAAGGGAATAGTTCAAAAGAAACTCGGTCCCAGGCACTTGAGGGATAATTATGCATGAAATAGAAAATCAGTTACCGCAGAGTTCACAGTTACAATCAGCAAAAGATTTGAGACTTTCTTTCCCCCAAAGACTGAAGAAGCAAAAAACAGATATAACAGGTGATTAATACCAAAGCAAGCAGCAGAACTTTGTGAAAGCAAACCTCAACCCTCTAATTAAAAATCAAATCCAAACTCTGGCCTGGTAGTAAGTCACTGGTTAGATTCTTACTATTGTCAACATGTGTTATTAGTGTCCATGGGCATTCCCTTGAATACAGTGCACTGCCAGTCAATGTATTCCTGACTTTAGCAAGGGTGACTACTTGCTGTTGTATAATACAACCCCAAACAACAACTTGAAAGTCAAACCTACAGTTCAGTGTACCAGATGGTCCTGTTGGCTTCTCCTCAAACTGTAAACCTACACAGTTCAATAATAATAATAATAATAATAATAATAATAATAATAATAATAAACAGTATTATTGGATTTTTCAGCTCTATTCTGATGTGAATTTTTTCTCTTAGCAAGGAAAATGTGTTTTCTGCATTGCTGTCAGTGACTTCCCATTAAAATAAAACTCACATATATTTTAAACAAATTTCAATTTGTATATCACTCTTTAGTATTTTTTATTGATTTTTATTGAGCTCTACATTTTTCTTTGCTCTCCTCCCTGCCTCTCCCCTTACCCCTTCAAACCTCCCCCAAGTTCCCCATGCTTCCCATTTACTCAGATTTTGTCTTTTTCTACCTCCCATATAAATTAGATTTATGTAAGTGTCTCTTAGTGTCCTCATTGTAGTCTAAATTCTCTAGGATTGTGGTTTCTAGGCTGGTTTTCTTTGATTTATGTTTAAAAACCACCTATGAGTGAGTACATGTGATAATTGTCTTTCTTTGTCTGCATTACCTCACTCAAAATAATGTTTTCTAGCTCTATTTTCCTGAAAAATTCAAGATGTCATTTTTTTCTGCTGTGTAGTACTCCATTGTGTAAATGTACCACATTTTCCATATCCATTCTTCAGTCAAGGGGTATTTAGGTTATTTCCAGGTTCTGGCTATGACAAACAATGCTGCTATGAACACATGTCCTTGTGGTACGATGTGACTAGCCTAATCCCTTGCTTTTCATTAATAAAAATTGACAAAACACTCCACACTTTAGGCTCAGGAAGCATTCCAGAAGATAGAGGAAATTTGTGAGACCCAGAAGTTCAAAAACATTGCTGTAAAACTGTGCCTTCTAGGAAAATCAGAAGTGACACCCATAAAAGTTCTCCAACATTGCTGCTTAAACAAGAACTGAAAATGGATGACAATAGTGAACATACCAAAGTTGATGGGAAGAAGCCCATGAGACACCATCAATCCTACATAAAGAACTATAGGGTACTTGGGAAAGCTGGGAGAAGGAGTGATGGCCTGCTCCAGGGAAGTGTGTGTGTTTGTGTGTGTGTGTGTGTGTGTGTGTGTGTGTGTGTACATCTAATAACAATTAGTAGAAAAAAAGATATGTGGCCATAAATTTGTATTATATAGCGTAGGTGTACATGGAAAAGTGTGGAGGAAGGACTGTTGTAATGATATTTTTAAAAATATCTTAGCACAACTGCTTAGAAAATACTCTGTGAAGACTGGGCAATGACTTACTTACATTTAGTTTCTTCTGCAAACAGTCATATAACCTTGATTTTTCAGGAAGATATACTGAGAGTTGCAGCTGTGTCTAACATGGCAAAAATAACGTGAAGACTACTCACAGATTACTCTTCTTTTTCATTTTCATGACAAAAATCACATTGTTACAGTTCTTATGTAAGTTCTATGACTTATTGACATAAAAAAAGAAACTCCTAAGTAAATTCAAGACAATGTGCTGACTTGAGACCTTGGTTCCATTTTGGCTCTATTACCCACCACCGGTTGAACCTCTAGTGATTACTCCATCTTTTCTCTGTGTTTGCAAATCTACTTTTGTGTTAGATGAAAGTTACCAAAGGGGGGGCAAACATTGTTTAAAGTCTGCCTATTAGTAAAGAGAAACTAAAGTGTTTCTGATGTTCTTGTCTCTTTGATATTTCATTAGGATCTACATAAATCATCTCAATCAATCCTACTTAGGTTCTTCCAGGATTAATCTATTGTCATGACTGATTTTGACTGTTAATTTCATCAGACTAAGATGTATAACACTTATGGTTATATATGCAATGGTATTTCCAGAGGCAATTAATTAGTGGCATGGCTGGAATAAGAGAAGACAAAGGAGATGGCCCTTAAATTCACTCATTCTCTCTCCCTCTCTTGCTCCCCTACTCTTTCTCTCTCTTGTCATCTTCATGTGTTTTAACTCTCTTCCTCTTTTTCTCTGTCTCCCAATTTCTTACTTCTGCATACAACATGTGACCTGTTCTTCATTATACCCCTAAATGTATGATTGGAACCTCTGATATCATGAGCAAAATAAGTAATTTCACACTTTAAATTGTACTGTCAAGTACTTTGGGCACTGTAATGAAAACTAATTCACTTACTCAACTACAAATGTTCTTTCATGAGTTACACCTGATGGTATCTCCGTTTGTGTTCTTTTGAGGAAGGTCATCATAGCTGAGGTTAATACAAATACAGAATACTATGTTGACTCACTTTGTATATAATTGAGATAGACCATGGATTGAAAGGGTGATGTCAGATAAAAGAAGGGTCAACAGAAGGCAAACTGCTATGTGGCAAAAGAAAGCCAGAGATGCTGAAAATGTCTTTTCAAGTCACAATAGACACAGAGACCTGAAACACACAGGATTCACAGTGAATATATCTCTAAGAATTATAATCTTCATATATTTCAGATCCAGAGAGAGAACATTTTTGTTTTGACCCAATATCATGCCTATAACACTGGAACTGATTCTTGGTAGTTTCAAATGCATTGAAAAGCCAAAGTGTATTAATGAGGTTAAATCAAATGAAATAGACTATATTTGAAGAAGAAATAATAATAATTCATGAGATCATGAGGACTCTAAGGTAAGTGGACATCCTGTTATAATGCCATCCATTTTCTGGAAAACTTTTGTGTGTGTGTGTGTGTGTGTGTGTGTGTGTGTGTGTGTGTGTGTGTGTGTGTGATGGGAACTGAATTTAATTCAGGGTCTTAAACAAGATAGACCAGCACTCTACTACTGAGCTGCAGTCCCTGCTCATGGAATTCAGCATTATAGAGAAGAAAGATTCATTCTCCAATTGAGTTTACAAAAAAAATAATAATAAATTAACATTAAGAGTCAATTAAAAAAAGATTACAGACAAACCAAACTACAAATTTGTATGTGATCAAAATTAATGGTGTAAGCAATTGAATTATGATGCCCACTTAACAAAGGATGAATCAAAGTATAAAAGGATGAAAAATACTCTGTATTTATTATTGATTAAAATAAAGACAAGCTTGTAGAATGGTTTAATAAAATAATTAAATTAGTCTTCCCAAAGAAAATGAGGGAGATATTTCTGAAAATAAATAAAAAACCTATTTTAAGAATAGTTACCTCTAAGGAGGGGCATTAACAACACAGAGGTATGGGTAGAGGAGACTACTATCTTCAAGCTAATTCCTTCTGTGTACTTCATGTCTCACAGTATGCACAAAGTGCATTTTTTTTAATTAAACAGATTTATTTAAAACCAGCATGAATCACTTGCTGTGGCCAGGAAATAGTAAAAGAATTTTTATGATGTCAGCCATATTCATTCTGAAACAGTTCATATGTAAACATTAACAGGACAAAAACAAAAATCAATAAATTCTCATCTAACATTGAGATATTTTTGAGATTTTCTCCCCCACCTATTAATGAAGAATCATGAAAAATATAGACAGAAATTCCTGGATAATTCTCTTTACTCTGTTAATCTGATGTATCTCATAGCTATAAATAGTAACATTAATTGAATGCTTTATTGTTTATACAAGTGATCAGAATGATATACTATAGTGTTTTATTTATCTTAATATTTTATAAAGGAAATATAATTCCTACTCATCTTCAGTTTTCGTTATTTATGTAGTTTAGGTCTGATATGCTTCCCTGACTCTCTTTCTTAACTGAAGGACTTCAAGCTTAGATGTTGACATTCACTTGAACACCCAAATGAAAATCAGCTAGTTCCATGCTTCCTTTTGAAACTGCCTTGCTTGAGGTCATAGCCATTACTAAGACAGCCTGCTAGTGATCTGGAAAAAGGTGTATGAATTTGAGAGTGAAATTACTTCTCAGCATACATGAGAAAGCTTTGCAATACCATACTCACACCTAGCTTCAAACCTTCTTATGAAGGGTCCTACGAGAAGAGGGAAGACACAGTCCAGAGCAACTTTAATAATAATCTAATAATAATTAGTTTATTCCAAATTCATGGCTAATCTGAAATGTAAATGGTCTGCCTTCTTAGAAGATATGAATATAATAGGATTTACCAAAATATAATTTATTAAACTATGCCAGAATAAAGAAACCTATGTGACAAAGCAACTGAATAAAACATATTAGAAATTTTTGAAACATTAAAAAAATTGTGGGGAGATTTGTAGCTAGCTTATAATCTTTTACGTGTTTTTTAATCTAGAAGAGGCACTATTCTATATGTAGTTCAGCATCCGTTAGTTTATGTATTCCATACTCAGTCTTAATAATCAGGTATGATAACTCCTGATGTAACAGCTGAGGAAACTGAAGTACCCTGCCAAGATAGAACAACGAATAATAGGAAAAAGCTGACACTGAATGAACATTCTGTGCCTAAGGTATTACTAAAGCATTTTACAGAGTCTGCATTCTAATGAGCGATGTGGAAAGGTCACATACATACCGCAATGAGAACACTATTTCATACTCTCTAATTTAGCAAACATTAGTGAATAATAATAGTGAATGAAATTGAGGCAAAATGAGAAGTCCTAAGTTTTAGTTGGTCAAACTAATATTTGTATAACAGTAATTTTGGAAATCAAGTTGGAAATATGTAGTGAAATTTATGATGAACATGCAATACAAGAGATTTCCATAAGTTCCAAAAGTACTGGGCGATTGTCAATAGTAGCACTTTCAGAAACATCCCAAAACTCTATCAGGAGAGAAATAAACACACCATTGTTTAATTGTACAATGTTCAGTGCAAGAATAAAGCCTAAATACAGTGGGGTAGGTGGTATCCAATAGTCTCATCATAGTTATGGCATTATATTTAAGATTTCAACTCTATTGAACTTTCAAAAAGTTATTTTTCCTGTCATATGATAATCTTTGAGAGTTTCCCATAGGTACCTGGACATAGCAATACTTAATCATCTGTACATAATTTGATATATTGACCACAATATTCTGATATGTTAGAAAATTGTGTCTCTCTTCTCATACACTAATTGTACGAAATAATGAGTTTCATTGACTTTGTCGTGTTTGAATGCGTTTTTCCTGATATTAGTCCTCTCTACTGTCCTTTTTTGCCTCTTCCCCCTTTCACCCTTCTACAGTCTAAGTCTAATTCTACCTAAATTTCACAAAAGAGAGAAAAACTCGAATACTTACGTATTCATAAGACTGACTTATTCCATTCAACAGAATCTGGAACACTTTGTAAATCCACTTTTTTATTCTACTACAGAGGCCCTGCTGATCTCTATATCATTTCCATTCCAATGTATATGCTGTCAGAATAAGCATCAGGCAAATACATTCCAACAAAGATTGCGAGCAAATGCCCAAAGATAAGGAAACTATGACATCATAGTAATGGATGGAATGTGAAGGAGCACAGAAGTAGGCATGTCAGAAGATGCTTATCCCCAATCGAGTGGCATCATGAATGCCCTACAATGGGGCTAGAGTGCTCTTCAAATCCTACTACAGCTGATCATTAGAAGTGGTTACAGAAGAGAGTCTCATGATTATGATCACCTTGAGGAAATTTACTGTCGTCATTTTAGAAAATAAATCTCAGGAGGTACTTCAAAGAACAGAAGATTGGTATAAAACCTACCATATGTGGTTGAAAGGCACACTGAACCACTGACAAACTTGTAAGGGTAAGTAGAGATTGGTAACTGAGAAATAGCTTGTTTCTATTCTACTAGTAAGTTTTACATTTAATTCACATTCATGGCTAAAGCAACAGCAGTGGGTGACATACACATTCCTAATATTTCTCTTTCCAGAATTTTCACTTTACTTTTACAGAGTCAATAGACATATTAATACTCTAAGCCATACTGTCTAAGGAAATAAGATAACTCAGAAATATCAGGATCCCAAGTGAGCACTATGTGTGGGACAGAAGCAGGTAATGAATGGTTTGAGTAAATAAATAGCCAGTATTCATAAGCAGATTTCATCTCCCAAGACAGAGATTCTGCTAGAAAATATGGTTAAGATCCTCTTAAGCCATTAAATTACCTTGTCTCTGCGAGCCTGATGCCCTGGGCACTCCCAGACCATATGGCAGAAAAATATCTTGTCAAGAATTTCATGGCTGACATCAATCTGCAGCATTGAGAGGCACAGCTGCCTTGCTGGAGAGAGTCCAGGATATCTCAGGACTGCTTATTCTTTCTGGAGATAGATGAAAAGGCCGGGGCCTGGGCCCACAGCTAGGTTTGCATTTTTCTACAGGGGGTAGGGATCACAATCCATAGCCTGGTGCCTTGCTGCTCCAGTCCTTCTGCACTCTCTTCCTAGTAGAAGTAATAGAAGGGGTACCCAGGGCCATGAAGGCTTCAGGGAGAGACATGTGGCCTTTGTAGAGAATCCCAGCTTCTTCATTCTGATGTTAATTTTAATGAAGGAAATACAAAGAAGCCAGGTAATAAGTGGACTGATTACAAATCTCGCTGTTTTGTTTTTTTGTTTTTTTGTTTTTATTCCAATCTTCTTGAAAATAGCTTCCTTACAGATGTCTGGTTGGCCTGGAATTCGCTTTATATATACCACACTAGCCTTGAACTTTCACCAATCTTTTTGCCTCTGAGTTCCAAATGCTGGGAATATGGATGTATGACACCGTATCAGGATGGAAAGTTGAATGGTTTTATTTGTCTCAATAGTAGTATTACTTGAATGGACCTGATAACACTTTTTCCTGAAGGCTTGGAGTCTCCTCCATGAAATTTTTTATTAATTAATTTTATGATTTCATATGAGTATATATAATTAATTTTGCTCACATTCATGCCCATCACTTTCTCCTACCTCATTCCGTTTTCTACTGAACCCCTTCTTCCAGAATAGGCACTCTTCATGCCTTAAGCCTCATATTTTAATTGTCTTATGCGTCATCAAATTTAATTAAGACTTCCTGCATGAGCATGAGTGAAGGGATATCTATTAGAACAAGACAGCTAACCAGTGGCTACACCACTGAAGAAGGTGTGATAGTCTCTGCTGCAGCAGCTCTAAACTTCCAATAACACCTCAGGGAGGGGTGGAGCCTGGTGAGCTTCTATCTCATGCATGATGGAAGGTGATGGATCCTATCTCATGCAGGCCTTGAATAAGTAACCACAGCTTCTGTGAGTACAAGGTATAAAACTGCCAGGAGGAATCTCTGTAACCGACCCAACAAGCAGCTTCCTAAAATTATGTGGTATGCTAAGCAGTTCATTTGCACCTTCTGATCAATAGTCTACATTTGCCCATGAGGGTTGCCTGAAAGTGACACCATTAGTTTAATAATTATTTGAAAATATGAAATGATCTCATTAAGCCACTGTTGAGATGAAAACACTATCCTTTTCAGAAAGATTTTTGACCATGTGTTTTATGTATTTTTTCTTCATTTTGCTTTGTTTATTTGTCTAGATTTTTAGAGAGAAAGATAGTACTGTCCCTGACTCGTGGGGTGTGTGTGTGTGTGTGTGTGTGTGTGTGTGTGTGTGTGTGTGTGTGTGTGTGCGCGCGCGTGTGTATGTTGTGTGTGTGTGTATCTATGTGGTACAGACATGATCATGCATAGATGAGTAGTTGCACATGCATATAAGAATGCATACATGTGGAGGACAGTGGTCAATTTTGTGTCTTATGTTCACCAGCTTATTTGTTGAGGTGGGTGTCTCTCACTGAACCTACAGCTAACCACCAGCAAGCTCAGAGATGAGCTTCCCCCCCCCCAGGTCTTTATAAGCATGCACAACCATACTCAGCCTTTTCCTCAGTGCTGGGAATCTAAGCTTGGGTCCTTCTGCTTGCACACGATGCATTTTACTCACTGAGGCATCTACTTAACCATATCCTTGTTTCATTCTTGACTTCAGCCTTTTGTGCATTGTTCACAAAGGCTGCGGGTTAGCAATAAAACATCAAACAGTATTGGTATCTGGCTCCATCAGACAAACATGACAATAAAATAACAGCAAGGAATGGCATTTCCCCTTCCTATTTTATTATGATAATCAGGAAAAAGACAGGTTGGAGAATTCAAGGACTGGAAGTCTTAACCTGGAAATAGACCATGCCCAGAATGCAAAGATGAGTAAATCAGGGATGCCATGGAAACACACACCAAAGCAATGAATCAAAAATTGTTCTCCGATTCCTGAATGCCTAGCAGAGAGCAGATACCCAGAATGAGTCAATCAGTTTAATCTTAGAAGATGATGACCCCTCTCTTCAAAGTCTGACCTGTGTATGTGAATGTAACTAAGTGACATTATGACCCTCACTTCTGGTTTCAAAGAAGACTCTTTCTACAATTTGTGTGTTTATGTGCAAAGTGAGTTTAAAAAATCACTTTCTACCAGTATGCTATTTTCTAAAGCTGATTTTTTTAGACAATGAAAAAAAAACTGTTTACCACGTTTTTATTCCTCCTTCAGGAACATGAATTTATATTCAACAAGACTGTAACACATTGCAAATCAGGCTGAGAACTTCAACCTTGATAACATCAGATACAGCATGATAATAGATAGATTCTTTCTGGATTAGCTCTTCCTTTGTTGGGTTTAGATGATGTATTATTTTAGTCTCATATTTTACTAGTTCAGAACACACAGGCAGAAATTTAAATGCAGTGAAGATTTGTTTGATTAATGATTGAATAACTGAAAATATTTTAAACGAGAAAACTAAAAATCTCACCCATCTTGCATCACAGGTAGGAAAATGAGCAAACAATGATCTTTAAAAATAGGAAGCAATTGTTCTTCCTCAGGAAAAACAAAATGTGTCAGTTAAGCTACCTCTTGTTTGTAGACAAATAAATTATACAAAAATTGTATATGACACATTCCATCACACTTAGAAATGTGGCAAGATCACAGGACAAAACTGAAAAGATAGAGGAATTTGGGGGGAGGAAGGGGAGGGCATAAATGACAAAACTGTATTATACCCTCAAAAAAACTTTAAAAAGAATATTCCTGTGGTTGATCATCAGTGCTTATTTTTTTTCTGATTTCAGTTTTCCATGTTTTTTTACCAAATTTCTTAAGAATCATATTCCTTGTCATCAAAGAACCATAAAACATAAATGATAGCTGAGATACTCCAATGGTCCATCTTGAAAGTCACCTTGAGGAACTCCATAGGGGCAAGACTGAATCAGCTACCTAGGCCAGAATAGGTCTGAATCAGCGATTTCCAAAAGAACAGGATTGAGGAGGTGATCTGGGCCAAAAAGACTTGGACAGTGAACTCCACAAGAGCAGGAGTGGATCCAGACCAGGGTCATTTGCAGAGGCAAACCTGGGCTAGCGACCTGACGCCAGAGCAAGCCCGAAGCAGTGAGCTCCAAGGGAGCAAGGCTGAACCAGCTACCTAGGTCGGAGCAGGCCTGAAAAAGCAAGCTCCTTAGGGGCAGGAGTGGATCCAGTCAGGGACATTTGCAGAGGCAGGCCTGAGCCGGCAACCTGGGCCCAGCAGACTTGAGACAGTGAACTCAACAGGAGGAGGTACAGGGGAGCAATGCATTGGCACAGGAGACTGCTTCCTAGATATAATCCCAGTAGCACAGACACTGAGAGAAACAAGTAATAAATAGGACCCCCTGAAACTGAAAAGCTTCTGTAAATCAAAGGACATGGTCAATAAGACAGAATGGCAGCCTACAGAATGGGAAAAGATCTTTACTAACCTCACATCAGACGATTTATGCTGGAGAGGCTGTGGGATAAAGGGAACACTTCTACATTGCTGGTGAAAATGCAAGCTGGTTCAACCACTTTTGGATGTCACTATGGTGATTTCTCAGAAAATTAGGAAACGACCTTCCTCAATACCTAGTAATACCACTTTGGGGTATATATCCAAAGGATGCTCAATCATGCCACAAGAACATGTTCTCAACTATGTTCATAGCAGCATTGTTTGTCATAGCCAGAACCTGCAAACAACCTAAATGCCCCTCGACTGAAGAATGGATAAGGAAAATGTAGTACATTTACACAATGGAGTAGTACACATCAGAAAAAATAATGACATCTTGAATTCTTCAGGCAAATAGATGAAGCTAGAAAACACCATTTTGAGTGAGGTAACCCAGAACCAGAAAGACAATTATCACATGTACTCACTCATAAGTGGTTTTTAAACATAAAGCAAAGAAAACCAGCCCATAAATCACAGTCCCCGAGAACATAGATAACAATGAGGACCCTAAGAGAGACATACATAGATCTAATCCACATGGGTAATAGAAAAAGACAAGATCTCCTGAGTAAATTGGGAGCATGGAGACCTTGGGAGAGGGTTGAAGTAGAGGAGGAGGGAGGGGAGCAGAGAAAAATGTAGAGCTCAGTAAAAATCATTTAAAAAAAAGAAAGTCAACTTGTAACTTGTAAACAAACAACTAACCAAGCATCTTTGTGAGGAAGTTTCTTGATTAGGTTCCCCAAGGTGGGAAGACCCACCAAACGTGGATAGGAACATCCCATTACTGCAGTCTACTAATAAATAAAAGAACAAAATAAGAAAAGCCTAGTGTTCACCTATTTCTGCTTCCAGGCTGAGTACACCTGTCCGTTACCTAGTGTTGATGCCACCATGCTGTCTTGCCATGATGGACTGTATAAGTTCTTCCGTTGTAAAGCTGGTTTTCTCAGATATTTTGTCTTGAGGAGAAAGTAATAAATATGGATGCCATTCTAGTAGAATAATTTATATATGCAGTAGGATAAGAAAATGAATTATACCCTTTTGAGGTATATATGCTCCTCCATTGTTTCCTTTTATTCTTTCCGTCATGCCAAGGAGAGATACAGCAATACAATTCAGTGCACAGAGGAGACCCCTCTTTGCATTGAATCATTATGCTTATGCAAAGTATTATCAAGGATCATATGAACACAAAGGAAAATGTCCTGGAGTGGTGGAACCAGACAGCACAGCTGGCTGCCAATCTGGTGTTAGCTCTGCTTTCCTGCCCTTATGTATTATGAATTTATCCTGTTTGTTTTTTTTTATCAGCTAGACACAAACTGGAGTTACTTTGAAAGAGGGACTCTCAATTGAGACATTGACTCCATCAGACTGACCTTTAGGCATATCTGTTGGTCCTTTCCTTGATTAATGGTTGATGTGGGAAGGTCCAGTACACTGTGGGCTGTGCCATCTCTGGGCAGGCAGTCCTGCATGCATTATATAAGAAAGCAAAACGAGTAAGCAAGTAAGCAGCATGGCCCCTGCTTCACTTCCTATTTTCAGTTTCTCCCCGACTTCCTCCCATGATTGACTGAAAAATGGAAGTGGGAGATAAATTAATCCTTTCCTCCCCAAGCTGCTTTCTGTGAGCGTGTTTTATCATAGCAATGGAAATTTTAACTAAGACACAGTTCAACAAATCTAAGTATGTGAGTGGTACATCACCAAATACAAAATGCATGAATGAAATTCTTGACTGTGGAACTACTATTGATGCTGTGACCTCAAAAAGAGTCTTTTTATGTTGCTGAGCACTTTTACGTGTGAAATTGTAAACATAGAGTGTGACCTCTATTTCAAGCAGTTTGCAGCCCCTATCCTCCAGACTGAGATATCAGACGGCCCAGAGCTGCTGTCAGTACAGCCAACATATCCTGAGTCCTGTTTATGTCAAAGAATGAGGATTCACATTCAAAACCTTAAGTTCCACAGATCACATTCATCAGCGAGTAAGTGCCTATTATGTTTTTCTTGAAATGGAAATGGATTTGTGTTTTGTTTCTTGAATGCACTACTCCATAAAACATGTCCCTTCAAAGATAGATCGTGACCCTGGGTAACTTTTTCCAATGCTTTACTCTTGAGTGATCATTACAGAGTAAGAAGTCAGGAACAAACAAAGGAATACGTAAATAAGCGAATGAATACTACACAGATAAAGTCCCCAAACACCTTTCATGTAGATTCAAAATCCTCCATACAAGGTGACCCTCCTAAGGTTATATGATTTTTCTTTTGTATTTTAACTGTTATTCATGGCAGTTTGAAATGTCTCTAAGGGGGAACATCTAACACATTTGTGCCTATACTTCCATCAAAATGACAGCATGAGAGATGTTGCTTTTGAGCATTCAAAATGTTTATCTCACCATGAGTCATAATGGTCAGATTGTGTGAAGCCATTATTGGCCTCAAATGTTGCTTTTGTTACACCCAAGTGTTTTTTATTCCCATTTTATAGATTTGATGTCCCCTTGCTCTCACCCCCTGAGAAATGGCAGGACATAAAACCTGACCTCTCTTTGAAAGTTAGCCATTCTTCAACCAGTTGTATGAATGTTTATTTTTCCTACTCTGGCTCTTACATAAGGAAAAACTTATGTATAATGCAAAGATGGATACAGTAAGGATAGTACCACCTAGTTGCAGAAGCAGTCAAGTAAGGAGTGAACTTGTCTTTGATTGATTTTGTAGCTCCCATCTATGAGACCCAACTCCACCCTTGAGACAGTGTCATCTGTCATAAACTGACTTCTGGTCACAGTATCTTCTGAACACTTCATACAAATATCTTCAGTTCCCTTCCCTACAAATGCTTTCATTCCCTAACACACATGTAAACGTCAATGCCAAGGTCACTCCCTGAAGGTAAAAAAAAAAATACAATGTGCTTTTCTGTAGTGATAGTTTGTTTGTAATCTAACAAATAAAGTTTGCCTGAAGATCAGAATGCAGAACTGAACCACAAGCTATAAAGGACAGGCACTTGTTGCACACACCTTTAATCCCAACACTGAGAAACAGAGGCAAATAGATCTCTGTGAGTTCAAGACCACCCAGGGCTACACTAGATTGATCCAGTCTAAAAGAGAAACAGAGCTGGGCAGTGGTGGTGCATGCCTTTAAGCCCAATATGGGAGTCACACACAGACCTTTAATCCCAGCACTAGAGAGGTGGAGACAGGAAGGAATATGACAGGGTGGGGAGAAGAATATAAGGCAGGAGGAGACAGGAACTCAGATGTAGTCTGAGGTTTGGTGGAGACAGATGCAGTCTGGAGATTCAGTCTGAAGATTCGTAGAAACAGGTTTGCCCTTTTGTTCTGAGCACGGGTAGAGGTAAGAACTCTAGTGATTGGTCACTTTGCTTCTCTGATCTTCAGTATTAACCCCTATATCAGACTCTGGGTTTTTATTTTTAATGCCAATTAGAATTCTTGCTACACTTTTCTTTACGTACTCCTTACAGCAACCCCTACCCCCTCCCACACACATCAGAGCTCTTCCTTATATGCTTGTAAAGAAATAAGGCCTTTAGTATGTGAGGCACATAGTTTCTTTTAGCCCTCTTGACGTTTGTCATTCCAAAGAAGGTCAAAAGATTAGGGATGAGAGTCCTTTGAAGACTAGACGATACGACCTGACAACCTGTAAACTTGTAATGAGAGATGTGACAATTACAGAGGACAGTTTCATCATGAACTGTATGGAACAGTTCTCCAAATATCCTAAAATCAAGTGAAGAGAAAACATATTAAAATAATTTTCTCTTGGAAAGCAAATAACAGAAAAGCTAATTAACACATACTGGTATGTATTCATACTCTAGGACAAGTCAGTAAGAGTTTATCTTTTCCATCATGAAAACCAATGTCCCAATCTTATCTTTTCGTGTGGTGCTGTTTCCTTAAGGTTTCATCACTTGAAAGGTGTGAAGTGGTTTCACAACATATCTTTCAAATGTGATAACAGATCACATATAAAATACCATCTCATATATTTAAGTAATATATCAATGAAAGACTTTATTATAAAGTATAATTTACTTCTCATTTTTTCATTTTTTGCACATAGTGAATTGATATTCTTAATTTAGATTTCCATCATTTTTAAATTGATAAACTATAAATATTTGTTAAGAGATTTTTTTCTCATATACATGCACATTGTAGAATAGCTAAAGCTGACCAATTTAAAATCTCTCACCTATCATAATCCCTTTGAGGTGAAAACATTGAAAAGTCACTCGCTTAAGCAATTTTCTAGTAAGAAATACATTGTTGCTAATGTAATTGCCATATTCTTTAATAGATGGCTTGAATTGATACCTGTCTAGCTAGAACTCTGTGCTACCATTAGTAATCTCAATTCTCCCAAGCCCTTCCCACTGATAGCCACTGTTCTATTGTGTGCTTACTTGAAAATGACATTTTAGATTCCACACATGATTAATATAGCGTGGGATTTGTATCTATCTTTTTTGACATAGCTTAATGTCCTAGGTGACGATCACATTGTCAGAATTCCTTTATGCTTTAATAGTATTCCATTGTGTATACTGTTACACTTTCCTTACTTGCTCTTCCAGTGATAGACATTTACTTAGGTAATTTTGGCTTTTGTGAATAATATCACAAAGGACAAGAAAGCAAAGAAAGTTCTTTGATATGCAGATTTCATTTCATTTCATGAATAGATACCCATAATAGAAATTTCTGAATCATATGATAGTTTGCATTTAAATTATGCATAATGGCTATAACAAAGTACATTACTACCAACAGTATAAGAGGATTCTTTTTAAATTTTTCTCTTAAGATTTTAATTCTTATTTATGTATTTGTGTGGGGGTTTATGCCACATGAGCTCAGTGCCCATGGAGGCCAGAAGAGAGTATCAGATCTCCTGTAGTCAGAGTTACAGGTGGTTGTGAGCCACATAATATGGGTGGTCAGAACTGAACCCAGGACCTCTGGAAGAGCATCCAGTACTCTTACCCACTAAGCCATCTCTCCAGGCCCAGATTTCCCTTTTCTCACATTCTCACCAACAAGTCATATTACTCGTATTTTTCTAAATAGCAATCTAACAGGTGGCTGTGCTTGGAACTGCCCTGTGGATCAGACATGCTGAGGACGTTTTTGTTTTTTCTTGGACACATGCTTATTTCTCTGAGGTAGTAGCAAGCTTTCAATTCTTTTGCCATTTGTAAAATCGGGTTATTTGCTTTTTTGTTATCAATTTGTTTGAGACCCCTGTTTATTCTGAACATTATCCTCATATCAGATACATGTTTCCAGAACATTGTTTTCTGTTCCAGGGGCACTCTTCTCACTCTGCTGGTTGTTTCCTTTGTTGGGTAAAAGTGAATATACCTTAATTCTATTTATGCATTTTTATTGATTTTTGCTTCTGTTGTATGTTGCCATGTATTTTGGCTTAGAAATACTATTAGTAGGAATTCATCTTGCCAGTATACTATAAAAATATTATTTTAGAAGAAAAACAGTGATTTCCCTTTATGCTAATACAGTAATCCCAAACAATGGGATGTAGAACCTGAGAGATAGCTCAGCAGTTAGTTATGCTCATGCTCTCACAGAGGACACAATTCTGTTCCCAGAGTCTTGGGACTGTTCTACTCCAGCATCATAGGATCTGATGCCCTTTTTTGACCTTCATGGCCATCTGCACAAACGAACACATATACATAAATAAAATTTAACTCTAAAAACAATAGTGAAATAGTCATGTTTTATAATTATATGTTTTATAATAGTCTTATTTTATACAATGTTTTTTTTTTGTTTTTTTTTTTGTTTTTTTTTTGGTTTTTCGAGACAGGGTTTCTCTGTGTGTCTTTATACAATGTTTAACAGAAGGAAAAGTGAATGATCATCCTTGCAAAGTATACACATATTTGTCTACTAGAATGTTAGTTTTTCATTTCTATTTTTCATTTTACTCTTGAGATTATGATGTAATAATAACATTCTCCCTTCCCTCTCTTCACTCCACGTCATTCCATATGCCTCTCCTTGCTCCCTTTCAAATTCATGGCCTCTTTTCCTCATTAATTAAAGTCAAGAAACCATTTTAAAAAAGTGGTTTCCTTTAGAAAAAAATGTAGCTTTCTATTACTTGGCAATATTTTTCTATTCTTTCTATTAAGTGTCTAATGTGCTTGTTGGTTTTTGTCCTTAGAGTTTGTCAATTTCAGCTTCAGTTCACTGGGTAATTAACCTTCTAGTAACAGGTCATCTTTGTTCTCTTATATAGCCTTCTTCAAACAAAACGCAAAAGTGGAAAAGTAGCACATGAGAAGCACTGAGCCAAAAAGAGAGGAAGTGTTTCTGGGAAACAGATGTAGCACTTTCTAGCTTTGAAAGAGGCCATGATGTTCATGTGACATCATTTTCCTCCCAGTCCAGGCCCTTCTGCCTTTCCTCGGGTAGTGAAGATTTCTTGGCAGTTTTGGAAAGCAGATCAGACACAGATGAGCAGCTAAGACAGGAAGTTCCTGGCTTGTATATCAAGGTTAGTGCTGCTCCACAAAATGTAACAATATACGCATAAGAAAAGGTATCTTTGGAATAAAGTACTTTCCACTCACAAATTGTATTCATTTAAGGACTGCTTGGCCCATTAGTTTCAGCCTCTTATTGGCTAATTCTCACATCTTGCTTTAACCCATATTTAGTAATCTGTGTAGCACCATTACCGGGAAAGATCTTAACCTGTGTCTGTCTAAGAGAGGAGAGGCATGGCGTCGGCCTGAGGTGTCTGCCTCATTGCCTTCTTGCCAGCATTCTGTTCTGTCTACTCCACCCACCTAATTTTCTGCTTTATCAGGCCAAGTAGTTTCTTTATTAATTAACCAATGATAGCAACAGATAGACAGATGACCCACCTACATCATTTCCCCTTTTTCTGTGTAAACAAAAAAGAAAGGCTTTCACATTAACATAGTAAAATTACATATAGCAAAACAGTTATAAAGCAAGAATTACAGTTACAATATTTATATCTATTTTATTTTTTATCATAACTAAGGAAAACTAAAACTATGACTATCCATTCTTTAACTCCATCAAAGACTCCAGAAGGATATAATACTACCTAAGTAACAAGAAATAAGCAACTTCCAAAACTCTAGAAATGACAGAGACTTCTTGCTGCCTGTACAGTCACCTAAAGTTCCTCTGTACTATTGGGGCATCAGTCTTCAGCCTTCAGGCCCATAGTATCCAGCATACTCTTTGAGTGCTGAGAAAGAGATATTAATAATATGAAGTCTGACATTTCTTAACTATAATCTACAAACTGAATTCAAGTTCATAGCAATCTTCAAAAGACTATCATGAGAACAATGGTCAAGGAAAATTAAGAGCTACAAATCTGTTTGTAGAAACTAATACCCATTGTGTGTGGGTAGACAATTGAACTGGTTTGCTGTGAAGTCATAAGAACATGCCTTCAACCTCTACAATCCACTTAAAAAGCAGTCGTGGCCCCATATACACATATGGACCCAGCACTGTGGGCCTGGAAACAGGAAGGTTAATGGGGCTTTGCTCACTCTGCCAACATAACCCTAGATTCAGTACATAAGGCAAAGAGTACTAGAGATGACAGTGGGCATCCTCTCAGTTCTCTGCATGTACACACCCAAGTATGTGTATCTGCACACACACATGTGTACACACTACAGCACACACACATACACATGCACACAGTAGTGAATTAAAATAAAGTACAAAGAAATGTATACCGAATCATTCGTCATAGTTGGCAGGAACGAAGCACAATTCTGGCTGTACTTCTTAATGCCTTATAAAAATAATTTTCAATTAAAACTCTTAGTAGAAAAAATAATTTTCAGAAGAAATTTGTTTGAGCAAGATCACCTTACAAGGACATCTGCTGGTCAAGAGTTCAACAATTTTGGATCAGTAGAACAACATAACCTTAACTGCTACCCTGTGCCTGGTGAATGAACTGAGGGAACTCTTTAAATGTTCACCAAACTCACCGTCTTCTTCTCTGATCTCCATTGTCAAATGCACAGCAAGGACCATTAGTCCACATATTCCTTCAAGCCTCCTCAGGCCTGTAAGGACTCTGACTTCTCTCTCCAGGTATCCTCAACTCAGAGCAAAGAGAAGTTCTCTGTTGTGTCTTCTCGATTACCAGTCTTCCTGGTAGCTGCACGCTGGTGACCTCTTAGAGAAAATATCCCATTTATACAAATCTGCTTAAATGATAATCCTGCATTTGGTGAGACATGGCTCTCCTACATTGCTGCTTTTGTTTTCCTTGAGGATTTTGAGCTCATTCACAATATTAGTTTAAAGACGTTGTGTAACAAGTCTATTCCTTGGGATTCCTGGGTCAACTTTCTGTTACTTTTTTTTTAACTCATGTGAATGTATTATACTTCGGTTGATTGAGTGTGACTTGTACTTTGCTTAAGCAGTATGTTTTAATATACATCAGAGGTCAGCCTTTCCCAGAAGTTAGTGCTGTTTATTATAGACTGGACCTGCTTGATAGTGGCTTTCCCTAACTTTTGTTTCAGCTTCATTATCATTTAAGAAATGTAGATATGAATATAATGTGTTTCAACCAAATCCACACCCTCTCCCTTCTTTCCAATGACTCCCCTATATTCATATTTTCCCTCCAAACTTCATATGCATGTTCTCACACTCACTCTCCTTCCTTTTCTCCCCGCTCTGTTTTTAAATTTGTTTAGTTCATTTTGAGGACATCTACAACAAAACAGTGTTTTCTGTACACTGCAGGGTTATTACACACATAAACTCACAAATGTGACTTCATGTACCATACTGCACAATGTCAATCCAGCCAAAACCCTGGAGTGATGGTGGAGGAGTTCATGAAATGCCACTCTTAGCTGAGAATGCCAGCTGGTGGCTCCTGAGAACAGCAGAATCCATTTTTGATCAGGGTGTGGTTCTAGAAAAGTCATATGTACTCCCAACAGATGGCGATATCCCTTAAATATGTTCATCAGTTCTTGTCTGTATCCACTTGATCCATGTTTAAATATATTGAGGGAAACTTTCTTAAATTCCAGGAACCAAAAGAAAATGCGAATAATGCTCACCCGGGTTTTGCAGCTGGGCACTGTGTGGGTGGGACATTCCTTACACTTAGATAAGTCATTTACAACTTGCTTTAACTTTTGTGCCTTCCTTGGACAGAGTTAAAAAAGACATTAATCTTGAGATCTCCTTAGCATTTTGTGGTATTTGTACAGTTTTGCACATGCATGTACTCTTTGTTTTTCTAGTATACACATAAAGTCTGAAAAACTTTCATCCTCAGTGTGAGCACTTTCCTAACCCCTTACCTTTCTGACATTCCAGGTTATTTCTACTATGTAATGTTCTCCCTGGAGTAATGCCACAAGTGCTCACTGTTAGGACCTTAGAAGCGGCCATCAAATGCCCCAGGAAGTTCTGAGTCCAGAAGTACTCTGAGCCATGCTTAATGAAGGCATTCCTGCTCACAGACCTCTAGAAAATGTGTGACAAAACTTTTCCTGGAGAGATGTTATATATGTCTACTATCTCAGATAGGGAGCCCAAGACAGACCAAAGTACAGATATCACCAAAGTCCAACTTAGTAATCCAATGAGTTCTAGTAGGCTCACTAACAGGAATGCGTGTAATGGGTTAATTATAAGAGCAAAAATGAGTAAAATACAGCTGCAATGCCAAAGCCCATGGCAGCGTGGGGCAGGTTACAAATGCTGGGAACCTGGGGCACAATGAATAGCCTGCAGGAGGCTCAGCAGGCTGGAGAGTGATCTTTCCAAGTGACTCAGCTGCTCTAAACCTCTTCCAGCTCTTCTTTGAAGCTTGACTTGTGATGCTGTGGGACAAGAAAATGAATGGGATCAGTTTGACTTCTGTGAAGACAGAAAAACTGAGTAATATAACTAACTACCCATCTCTCCTTAAGGCAAAAGCTTCAAAGCCCAAAACACTATGAAGGAAATGAGTTCCTGATGGACTGGGTTATCAGAGTCATCAGGTAATCTCCATCTGAAGTCTCTATAAATGTCCATGAATGGTAAATAATAGAGGGTGGTCAAGTCCTTCTGAGAGTACTGGGGAAAAGAGAATGTGTGTTAGAAACCCAATTGACTGGACAAAATACAGCTATATTCACTAAGGCGTTAAAGAAAAGAATGATACAGTGAGGACCCCAGGAATTACGATAAGGAGTTCTAGTGTGCTTGCTGAGCCCATTGGTGGAATAAGATCTTTATAATGTAGGAAAGGTTCTGACAGATCTCAGTGACTGAGACCAGCATGTAAAGAGGTTTTTTTTAAAAAAAAAATTGAGATAAATGTATTTACTATTATTATTTATTTATTAAAGATTTCTGTCTCCTCCCAGCCACCGCCTCCCATTTCCCTCCCCCTCCGCCAATCAACTCCCCCTCTCTCATCAGCCGGAAAAGCAGTCAAGGTTCCCTGCCCTGTGGGCCAAAAGACACTTAAGGTCAGGCTCAACTTCCTTAGCAATCAGGGAAATGCAAATCAAGAAGCTTTAAGATACCATCTTACACCTGTCAGAATGGCTAAAAAAAAAAAATCACCAATGATAGCCTTTGCTGGAGAGGCTGTGGAGGAAGGGGTACACTCATCCATTGCTGGTGGGAATGCAAACTTGTACAACAACTTTGGAAAGCAGTGTGGCAGTTTCTCAGGAAATTCGGGATCAACCTACCCCTGGACCCAGCAATACCACTCTTGGGAATATACCCAAGATATACTCTATCATACAAAAAAGTATATGCTCAACTATGTTCATAGCAACATTGTTTGTAATAGCCAGAACCTGGAAACAACCTAGATGCCCTTCAATGGAAGAATGGATGAAGAAAGTATGGAATATATACATATTAGAGTACCACTCAGCAGTAAAAAACAATGACTCCTTGAATTTTGCATGCAAATGGATGGAAATAGTAAAGAGGTTTATAAACTGAGAAAGTAACCTATAGAATATTAAGAAAAATCGTAAGCAGTTTATACATAGGCTTGTATAGGAATGACACTCACAGGCATATATTTAGTTGCTTAGTCACTACTTGAGAAGGATTAGGAGGTGTGGCTGTTGGAGTAGGGGTGATCTTGCTGGAGCAAGTGTGTCACTGGGTGTGGACTTTTATGTTTCAACAGCCCAAGTCAGCCCAATCTCTCTCTCTTCCTGTTGCCTGCTGATCTGGATGTAGAACTCTCAGCTTCTTCTCCAGTACCATGTCTTCCTACATGCTGCCATCTACCCTGCCATGATGATAATGGACTAAACCACTAAAACTGTAAACAAAGCTCCTCTGAAATGCTTTCTTTTATGCCTTGGTTGTGGTGTCTCTTCACAGCAATAAAACACTGATGAAGACAGTGCATCAATCTACCTTACAACCTTACCAGAGCTGTGCCAGTTGAAAGGGAAAAAAAGCAAAATGTACCTTGCATTTATGGAATAGGACATGCCCAGGGACCACAAGATTATTTGAATATAAACCCTCTCTATGAGTTGTTGGCCCTAGAAGCCTGCAAGATCATACAAACCATAAAGGTCATTACAACCGCTGTTGATTATTAGCCAGACCCTATTATTAAGACCCAATAATTCTTTGACTCTAAGACACAGAGAAATTAAGCTGGGATTCACCTGGAAACTTCTCCACTGCTGGTTGACTTCTCTAGGCAGAAGTCACCAACATTCTTGCTTGGCTATCAACTTTGAATGCTAAAATACTGACATGCCAGACAGGTTGTATTGCTTGTGCCTTGGTGGATCAGTTAGCATGGACAAGACCAACAATCATTCATTTGGACTTAAGGAGTTTACATCTGGTACTGTAAGCCATAACCAAACGTAAGACTGGGGAGGCCATGGGTCTCAACAGAGAAGTAGCTTCCACTGTGTTACTAGATGGGTGTGATGTGTGTCCATCAAGCTTCCTTCTGACATTTGTGTTTACAGCTGAGTTCACCATTGTCAACCTCCTCTCATAACCACTGGTGACATTTCTGAAAATAAGTGACTGCTGCTGTGACCCATTGGCCTAATCCTGAGCCATAAGTGGACATCTGTAGTCACCCTTGCAAGGCTCTCAGAGATCATTGCTGAACAAGGGGTTGAAAGAATGTAAGAGCTGGAACAGAGTGCTGTGTACCAGCTTTCATGGGTTGCCACTCAAGCTAGAATCTACTTTCGTGATGCAGCTGACTTTGAGTCATTTCTGCTCCTGTAAGCAACTTCTCACCATATTTCAATAAGTAACCCCAATAAAATGCATTGGTTCATCAAGTTGGATTTTGCTGGTGTCTGTAACTTATTCTGCCCTGGACTCCCTCTCTGGCATAAATAGACATGTGTGTAGCATCTCCTCAGGAAAAGTATTGTCATACAACAGGAAGCCACCAGATAGATGGGAAACATAGTTACATGAGAAGAAGGACCATATTGCTTGCTCTCCCTCTACAAAGGCAAGCTATAATTATGAGCTGCTTTATCCCAGCCACTTCTGATCTGAAGGTGGAGGGAAGACAAATTGACACTCACTGAAGAGAGCAGCTTCATTTTGAATTAAACATCCAAGTGTGTATTGTTAGCTTTTGTTAAGGTTCCACAGTTCTGAGTTAATTAATTCTGGTATTTGGGGGAATTCATTGTTTGCTTTTATAGGGCATAAGCCCTGGAGTTCTCCATGAAAACACTTTTGGTGAAGTCATTCTTTCTCTAGGCTTTTGATTTGATGGGTTTTATTGTTGTTGTTTTGTTTTGCTTGTTCTTTCTTTTTGGAGTTTTTTTTTTGAGATTTTGTTTATTTTATGTGTATGGGTGTTTGCCTGAATGTATGTTTGTGCACCACGTGCATATAGTGGCCACAGAGGTCAGAAGAGATGATGGAACCCTGGAACGGGAGTCACAGGAAGGCAGTGAGATAAGCTGTGGGTGCTGGGTATTGAACCCCAAGTCCTCTGAAAACAGCAGTCAGCATTCGTAATCACTGTGACATCTCCCCAGCATCTGTAATCTGATATTTTTAAATATGCATTTCTCTTTTTATTGACATTTTCCAACACTTTAAAGCTTGCTCCATCCTGTTTCATTATGCACAAACCAAATAAACAGAAGGCATAATCCCTTTCTTTTTTAAAAATTTATTTTATTATTATTATGTTCATGGGTGTGAGGATCAGATGCCCTGGAACTGGGGTTACAGACAGTTGTGAGCTATCATGTGGGTGCTGGGAATTGAACTCAGGACCTCTGGAAGAGCAACCAGTGCTCTTAACTGCTGAGTCATCTCTCCAGCCCCTTTCTAACTCAGCTAGCACCTTATTCCTCCCTGAAACAGTGCCCTTCAAGCAAAGCAACTAATGATAAATAAATAAATAAAAATAAATGAAACAAATGAAAACAGGAACTATTGTTGAGTGCCTTAGTTCTTAGCCATTTAGATGGAACTGAGTGCCTTTTAAAATTTATATTTGTCAATGGCATTTACTTAGTAGTCATATAAAGTATAAGTATTAACTTATGATTTTTTGAGAAGTGCATACATGAGCATTTCATCTATATACTACTATATACTACTCTTCCTTCTCCCTCCAACTCCTCCAAGTCTCCTTTGAAAATTAATGGATGAACTGATTCTATATGTTTTTGTTTTTATTTGGTCTTTTTCAAGGCAGGGTTTCTCTGTGCAGCCCTGGATGTCCTGGAACTGACTTTGTAGACCAGGTAGGCTTCAAACTGATAGGCTTGCTTCTGCTTTTCTACTACTGGGAGTAAAGGTGTGTGCCACCACCGCCCAGCAAAGGGACTAATTTTAAATTACATTTGGTGTGTTTCTGTATGTGTTCATGTATGCATACAGCATATATTTGTGTGGGTGTGCATACCATTTGTATATATATGCATGTGTATAGAGGCCAGAGGACAACTTTGCAGAGTCAGTTCAGGGAACTGTATAGAAAGAGCCTTTACCCACAAAGCCATCTCACAGGCCCTAAACCGAAATGTTTTTGATGGAAAAATTTCAAGGCAAGCATCACCAACTACCCATAAAACAATAAAATTAATGATCTAAATAAGCATCTGGGTAGACAGGAAGTCGAGCTATGGGGAGCATGAGCACAGATCTCTTTTGCAATATCAAACACATCAATTTCTAGTTTAATTACCTTGAGTAAACGATCTAATTTTATGTCTTCACATCTTTCTGTCTTTGAAATAATTATAACATTTATGCAGTTCTTGGAGCCAGGCACTGATTTAAGTGTTTTACATATATTAACTTACTTAAGTCTCACACCCACTCTATACTAGAGATGCTGAGAAAAGTGAACCATTCTTGAAGGTAATAACAAAGTGGGAATCCAAACTACAATATTACTAAGTTCCTCTGCACTTCGTAATAGCTAATAAAGGGTGGCATCCATCTTTTAAAGCATTTGACTTTTATTTTTAATTATGAGTATGTCTGTAGGAGCATGTCCATGTATAATTGTAGAGGGAGTTGCATGTGCAGGATCTGTAGTTGCTGGAGGTTGTGAGTCTTATCACCTGGATGATTGGAACTGGACTCCTGTCCTCTGCAAGAGTACTGAGTTAATAGGTGATAGCCATAATTTATAATTATTTTGAAGATTATATAACATGTTGCAGGCACAAGAAGGGCAGGACATTGTGTCTAAAATCACAAGCTCTTAAGATCATATAATGATAGATATCCAGTGTCCAATGGACCCTTCAACCTATGTTGATTTCACACAATAGATC
This sequence comes from Microtus ochrogaster, assembly GCF_000317375.1. Lineage (NCBI taxonomy): Eukaryota > Metazoa > Chordata > Mammalia > Rodentia > Cricetidae > Microtus > Microtus ochrogaster. Next base: position 10,127,881 of record NW_004949098.1, read on the forward strand.
TTTCTCTTAGATCAGGTATTGAAAAAGCTTTGTTTTCTATAATATAGAAATACTGAAGGTTGTAGTTTTGCTGCCATATTGCCTCTAACTATCCAACTCTGTCCCTGTGTAAAAAGTGTAATTTATGTTCTATAGCAATAATAAAAAATGAAATATACTTGCTAGTAATGATAACACAGATTTAGTTGAGTCATAGCAAAACTATTCTGAGCAAGAAAAAAAAAACTTCATTAGTAACTAGAACACACAAAAATACTAGAACTAGAGTTATTGATACTTGTGGGCTGTCATCTGGGTCCGGAGGATCAAACCCAGATCCTCTAAAAGAACTCCCTGTGCTCTTAACCACTAAGTCATATCTCCTACCCCAGGAATTCATTTTTAACAATGGATAGAATACGTGAAGCAAGAGTTCCACAAAGAAACATATAGAGGAATACCTTGCTCAGCCTAGATATAGAGGGAAAGGGCTGGTTCTGCCCCAACTTAATATGACAGACTTTGTTGAGTCCCCATCTGTCTTACCCTTTCTGAGGAGTAAATGGGGAGGTTGGGAAGGAGAAAGATGGAGTAGGAGAGCAGGAGGGGAGGAGGAAAGGGAAACTGTGGTTGGTATGCAAAATGAAAAAAATCTTTTAAATAAAAATTTAAACTAAAACTAAACAGTACTAATCAAAAGTAAAATATATATTCTTTTTGAGGGCATATGGAATATTCCTTAGGATAGACAGTAAACTAAGTTGTAAACATGTATCAGTGCATTTGAGACAATATAATAATAATACTAAAACTATATTTTCTTATCACAATGAAATGAAAATATTAATCAGGATCAAAAATGGACCCAGAAACTGAAAAAAATGCCAAAATTAAATGAATCATTAACCAACAACAAATGACTAAAAAAATTAAAAATTGAAAATTACCTTAAGATGCAAACTCAAATACATATCTCACTTCATTTTCTTAAGGAGACTCCAACTGTATCATGGGACCTACTCATGTAAGTTCAAAGTCCAAATACTTACAATGTACAAACTCAGAAATTTGGTTTGCAAAACATATCCTTATCCATGTCAAAACACCTGGGTTCTCAAGCTTTTGGACACAGACTGAATTATAGCAGGAACTTTCATGGTTGGCCTCTCTACCATGTGACATCTTCCCCCTCTCCCTCTCTCCTTCTCTTACCTCTATTCACTTTGTGTGTGTGTCTGTATGTGTGTGTTTGTGTGTGTATACTCTCACTAATGCAACAATATAATAAACAAAAAACCACTAAGATCATGTGAGATTTATTTCTATAATCCAGGATAAGCTTAATATGTAAATTTAATTAATACAGTAAATTATGTCAATTTAATAAAAATCAAAAGTTAGAGGATCTTTTCAAAAGAGGCTGAAAATTCATTTGACAACAAATATCCAATACTCTTTCATAATAATAGCTTATGGGTTGTTTGAATGAGAATGACCCCCTTCAAAGGCTCATATATTTGTATGCTTTATTCCCAGTTGCTAAGGATTAGTAGGTGTGGCCTTGTTGAAAGAAACATCTCACTGGGAGTGGACTTTGAGGTTTCAGAAACCTAGGCCAGGCACAGTGCACAACCCTATATCTGCTGCCTGTGGGTCAGGTCATAAAGCTCTCAGCTATTGCATCCTGCCATGATGATCACAGATTAACCCCCTAAAACTGTAAGCAAGTACCCAGTTTAATACTACCTTCTATCAAAGCTGACTTAGTCATGGTGCTTTTTCAATAACTAAGACAGAAATTGACACTAGGGAGAGGGGGTTTATATGACAGGCCTGACCACACCATTTGTTGGAGGAATATGGAAGACTGTGGGACTTCAGACTACAAGAGTAGCTGTACACTTTAAATGGAGCTCAATGGACCAACTTACCAGGAACATGGAAGGCATTAGTGTTGCAAGCAATTTGAACTGTTGGGTGCAGCTCAAGAGTTGTCAGGGGGCAGGAATATTAGCAGCCAGCATAAAGACCATTTTGGGGATATTTTGATTAGGAATGTAGCTGCATTTTGCACTTGTTCTAAAAATCTATCCGAGGCTATATTGTTCAGTTTTGAATTAATGTTATTAGCAGAGGAGATTTCAAAGACAGCTTACTATTGACCCTGTCACATGGTTATTAGAGATCACTCTTATGCAGAACTACAATGAAAAGGAACAAGCAGAACAAAGAAATGCAAAATGTACAATTTGAGGAGAAAAGGAGCATATAATGTTGGAGCCAGCTCCTGTGCTTAAGATGAGAAGCTTAAAGACAGGCCTGATATAGAATGGAATAAAGGGTGTGCTGCCCTCAAGACAAAACTCAAGCCAGATCATCCTGCAACCTTTGAAAGGAAAAGAGACGAGAGATCTCATAGACTTAAAAAAATGGAAAGCTTTTTACAATGCAATTCAACAAGAAAGCCAGGTCACAACCCCAACACGCAGAATATGGCAGCTCTGGCCATGTAGTTCTAGTTTTGGATTCAAGAATGACACAGGAAAGAAGTTATGAATCTTTCTTGGTAGTTAAGAAAAACTGCTGAGGTCAGGCATATGGCAAAAATATTCCTTTTGGGGGGTACAGAGCAGCCACTGCTAGAATCTGTGAAAGTGAAGTCTGGATTGCACTGGAGACCCCAAAATATTGGATTTCAGAAAAGTGGGACAGTTGCCAATTGGTGTAGGAGGTTATTTTGTCTTTGTGTTGCTTTCATTGGTTAATAAAGAAACTGCTTTGGGCCCTTGATAGGGCAGAATTTAGGTAGGTGGGGAAAATTAAATGGAATGGTGGGAGGAAGAAAGCAGAGTCAGAGAGAGCCCCCATGGAGCCGCCAGAGTCAGACTTGCTGAATCTTTCTTGGTAAACCACTGCCACGGGGCGATACACAGATTAATAGAAATGGGTTAAATCAAGATATGAGAGTTAGCCAATAAGAGGCTAGAGCTAATGGGCCAAGCAGTGTTTTATTAATACAATTTCTGTGTTGTTTTTTCGGGGCTAAACTGGGTGACTAGGATGAACAAGAGGGCCCTCCTACAACAGCTAAGGAGAACTGCACACTGGGTATGGCCCATCCCAAAAGAGAGAAATGAGTTGTAGTTAACAAAGATGAAAGGAGTAGGAAATCTGAAAAGTACTTTGACATCAATCAGACAGGGAGATGAAGAATTCAGCCTTGTCCCTTGTGGTCTTGCTTTGATCCAGTGTTTCCTCTCTATTCCCTTTCTCTTTCCTTTTGGAAGGTTAATGTATGTTCTGTGCCACTGTGTGTTGAGAGTATATAATTTGCCGTTTGATTTTACAGGAGGTTACAGCTAAGAGATTGCCCTGAGTCTCAGAAGAGGGCTTTGAAACTGTTGAGACTCGGAAAGACTATAGGGCCCTTTTGGGTAACACTGAATGCATTTTGCATTTTGATATAGCTACAGGCCATGGGGCCAGTGAGTGGAACGTGGTGGTTGAGTGAGAATGGCTCCTGTAGGCTCAGGCATTTTGGTGTTTGGTCCCCACAGTCAGAGGGACTGTTTGGGAAAGATTAGTGTGCATAAACTTACAGAGAATGCGGCAGCATGCACAGGACCTGCATAGGTGAGGTCGTACACCAGGCTGAGAAAAGAAGTGGAGTCATGGATCCATCCCTAAACTTCACGCTATCTTCAATTGATAGCCACTTGAACATAAAAATTTAGTTTTCTCCAAGGGAGTCTCACTGTAGAAACAAACCACTCTTAATGGTAGGCCCCATGTCCAGCATTAGATGGCCAACACAAAATGAACTCAGCAGCATCTTTGGATGCTTTTTGACTTATAATGTTGAAAGAGAGCTTTTATATTTTTTTAACCTTATAGGTCCTTTAGGTGCTCAGCAACTCCTGCTGACTCAGCTACCTCAGCACCTGAGACAGCAATGTCCAAAGGAAAGACTCGACCTTCAAAATGATCCTACAGTATTCAGAGCACAGGATCTGGAATCAGACAGTGGACACGAGGTCCTGGCCCTATTGCTTACACACTTGCTTCTTGTATGGTTCATAAATTCCTCTGAAAAAATATTCTTATTCATAAAATATACAATGATGTGTGCTTTAAAATGATTGACTTTGATTATTTTGATTATTTATTATTTATTTTGAATTCTTTCTACAATGTCTGCTCTTACCAAAATACACACACATAAAAAAACATTGACTATTAGTGACTAGAGACTTCTATTACAGAATAAATAAACATTGCATTCAAGCCAACCATAAGCATGAAATTTCCTTCAATGCAGGTAATCTCTAACCTTACTCCATAGACTCCCAGAAGTGCAGCCTCCAAGTCCTTGCCTCTGCCAGCTACCAACAATTCCTCATACTTTTGACAGCTCCAACTCCTTATTGTATAGTAACTACCTTCCAAGCATTTCTAAGAGATGTATTTGTAACTGTTTTGTAGTCTAGCATTTTAAAATTTCCGTGTATTTGAACAGAAAAAATTGAAAGTGAATGTCATTCAGGTCTGGCAAGAAGCTTCAATAGAAACTTCATTATTAGTATACCATGAAAACTTCCTTTGCTTGTCTGCTTAGGTCAGGAAGTTACAAGTTGCCAACAAGGCAACATATGCTTAAACACTAGTATGGCATTAGAGGTTTAAACTGAACACCATGACCCCTGCTTATACATTTGTGTACATATTAGCAAACCCAACTACAAAGGAAAAGAAAATGTCTGCTTACATAAATGAAGACACTAAAAGAGGCCAATAATTTCCATTTTTAACAAGGCTATAACGTCAAATTGAAACCCGCAATGCAGATTAAAGTGAGGATTGTTGCAGAAGATGCTACTGAGTGCCATGATTTAAGCGGAAAGTCCCAACTTTGGCAACTGGACATTTGGGAAGTGTAATATTTTTGTCATATAATCTTTGCTATACATTGTAGGGCTTAACAATATGCCTGGGCTACATTTACACAGGAACAGTTGTGACTTTCTAAATTAAGGCACCCAAAAGGTCATCAGAAATTTCCATATGTCCCCTCAGGCAGGCACAGGGAGATTGCTTCTTCAGAAGGGCTAATATAAATAGGGGCTCTCTGTCAGTCAGAATTAACATAATAAAAATGGCAATCTTACCAAAAGCAATCTACAGATTTAACACAATGCTCATCAAAATCCCAACAAAATTCTTTAAAGACCTCAAAAGAATGGTACTCAACTTCATATGGAAAAGCAAAAAACCCAGGATAGCCAAAACAATCCTGTACAATAAAAAAACTTCTGGAAGCACCTGATTTTTGACAAAGAAGCAAAAACTATCAAATGGAAAAAAGAAAGCATATTTAACAAGTGGTGCTAGAATAACTGGATGTCAACATGTAGATGAATGAAAATAGACCCATATCTATCACCATGCAGAAAACTCAAGTCCAAATGGATCAAAGACCTCAACATAAAGCCAGCCACACTAAGCCTTATAGAAGAGAAAGTGAGAAATACACTTGAACACTTTGGCACTGGAAGCCACTTCCTAAATATAACCCCAGCAGCATAGACACTGAGAGAAAAAATTAATAAATGGGACTTCCTGAAATAGAAAAGCTTCTGTAAAGCAAAGGACACGGTAAACAAGATAAAATGACAACCTACAGAATAGGAAAAGATCTTCACTAGCCCCATATCAGACAGAGGTCTGATCTCCAAAAATATACAAAGAACTCAAGAAATTGGTCACCAAACGAACAAATAATCCAATAAAAAAATGGAGTACAGACCTAAACAGAGAAGGTTCAACAGAAGAATCTAAAATGGTTGAAAGACACTTAAGGAAATGTTCAACATCCTTAGTCATCAGTAAACTGCAAATCAAAACAACTCTGAGATTCCATCTTACACCTGTAAGAAAACATCAAAAACACTGATAACTTATGCTGGAGAGGATGTAGGGAAAAGGGAACACTTCTGTATTGCTGGTGGGAATACAAGCTGGTACAACCCCTTTGGATGTCAGTGTGGTGATTTCTCAGAAAATTAGGAAACAACCTTCCTCAAGACCTATTCATATCACTTTTGGGTATATATCTAAAGGATGCTCAATCATGCCACAAGGACATGTGCTCAATTATGTTCAAAGCAGCATTGTTTGCCATAACCATAACCTGGAAACAACCTAAATACCCCTCGACTGAAGAATGGATAAGGAAAATGTGGTACATTTACAAAATGGAGTTTTGCACAGCAGAAAAAAAAATAACATCTTGAATTTTGCAGGGAAATGGATGGAGCTAGAAAACATCATTTTGAGTGCGGTAACCCAGAAACAGAAAGACAATTATCACATGTACTCACTCATAGGTGGTTTTTAAACATAAAGCAAAGAAAACCAGCCTACATACCACAATCCAGAGAATTTATACAACAATGCGGACACTAAGAGAGACTTACACAGATCTAATCTACATGGGAAGTAGAAAAAGACAAGATCTCCTGAGTAAATTAGGAGCATGGGGACCTTGGGGGAGGGTTGAAGGGTGGAGGGGAGAGGCAGTGAAGGAAGCAGAGAAAAATGTAGGGATCAATATAAATCAATAAAAAGGAAAAAAATAAAAAATAAATAAGGGTACCCTAGGTAAAGGTAACTTACTTTTGATTATGTATATTTAAATCATACCTTGGTTACTCCATAATGTATAGCAACCATTTCAATACTGTGCTTAAAATATACTCATTAAAACTTTTGCTCCAATTTGGCACATTCTTCATTGACTTCACATTTCATTTTACTGAAAAATGTGACAAAAATTTTATTCAGTTGCACACCTGACTTCTGAAATTAAATCTAAATGTTCTCCCTAGTATGATTAAATGTTTGCTTTCATTAGCACTTACATTTTTATGTGACACAAATGGTCTGTTCTCAGATTTATAAAGTGTATTTGAATTTTCAGAACTAACGCTATAACACCCTTTTTTCGGCTCAATGTTATTTTTTCTCTCTTGCCTTATATGTGGATGCAGCATGAAATCATGACGGTTGTTTCAATTTGACATGAATAGGTTCCTGAAAAAAACTAAAAGTAGAAATAAAAATTGCAAACTTTACATTGGCTGTGTTCCTTAAACGGCACACACTGGGCTGCTTTCTACACTGTTTTCATAAAAGATCATCCCAAATGTCACTCATTATTATGTGTAAATATCAGTCATTGTGAATTATGTTTAGAAAACTATGATAGAGATTTTTCAAATATATTTTATATAAAGCACAATTACATCTCTTTCCCCTTCCCTTTCTTCCTCTAATCACTCCCTTCCCCCTACCCCATTGTAAATTCACAGCCCCTTTTTTGATGATTACTGTTTTGTGTGTGTGTGTGTGTGTGTGTGTGTGTGTGTGTGTGTGTGTGTGTGT